>NC_036250.1:2113166-2129172 GCF_002742605.1 Olea europaea var. sylvestris
CGTACTCCAGAGTAATATTTTCATTTATCTTATTTCTTTCATGTGGGGGATTGTTATATATTTATGGTATAAATATAAAATGTGAAAGAAATAATCAAATTAGATAAAGTGCCAAAGTGGTGGGAAATGTGACATTTGTGTGGGACGTCAGGAGTTCGAATCACTCCCCACGCAAATATTAAAATGTCTTTATTTGGGCCTTGGGGCCTTGGGCTTCCTTGATTAAAATAAATATTTTTTTTTTCATTATTTAATGGGTAAAACTAGCCAGTATTTTATGACTGTTTGTTTTTGTAACAACCCACTAACTGCCATTAAAACACCCACTACTCAGTCATTAAAATTCTGCATTAACATGGTGAAGACTGTTACTACCATCTTGCCTATATAAACCCATATCTTGCTTTGGGAAAAGACACACAAATAGAAAATAGAATCAATTACTCTTTTCATATTGTGAATTTCTTATATTTGGGTTTTTATACCTATTCTGGAGTACAATTGAGAGTTCTAGAAAAACCATTCGTGATTGCTGCATAAGTGGTTTACGATCGTTGTATTCTGGGAGTGATTGTCCACGGAGGTCACAGCAATTATTGACGGGCAATTTCACTTTAGGACATCGTGTTGTCACGAGACTCGATCGGACGATAAGTTTTATATTTCTGCATTATATTGTTCTGATCACTGCTGCAACTAATTATTTTTCTAACAATATACATATATTATTCTCAAGAAGTTATTACGAAATAAAATTGTAAAAAGAAAACTCAAAAATAAGGATAAGCGTGTTGGATACAATTAGGCCATCTCTGGTCACCATTCATGGCTGGACACTATCACATAATGCTCGTTTATATGGTGTAAACTTTGTTATATACACAATACAATTGTGTAATCATATAAACAAAAGTCATGCAAATTATGCATATAAAAGTGACGAAAGATTAGGTTGTTTACCAGATAGACCTAATAATCTCTCTCTCAGAAACCACCGTATTATCCTCAGACCAACCTAAAATCTTGCAGAAGTTTCTCTCTACACACGCAACATCTATATATATATATATATACACGCACACACACACACATATAAGACACAGAAACCTTAAACTGTCTTCTGGTGGCTTAAAAAGGTTTGATGATATAAAAGACAACCTAAGAAGTTGAAGTCATTGTTTTGTTTCTTTGTGTGGCTTTGGAAGAAAGAAACTCAGTTTTATACATTCAAGTATTTTTATACGATTGAGCGATTGGTGAAGAATTCAAGATGTGGGCCAGATTTAAAACCTCAAAGATCAAAAAAGGTTTGTTTTCAAAAACATCTTTCATTTTATAATTATTGGGTATGAAATTGCCTGTATTGACTAAGGATGTAGAAAATTGAAATTCTGAAAGTGGTTTGACAAAATTGAAAATAATTGTGTAATTAGAAATTAAGTAGCTCATAAATTAGCTGTTTTTGATTTTCTTCTTCTGCAAAATAAGAGAAATAAGCAAATTAACCCTTAAGCCTTGTATGATTTATTTTTTATTTTTTATTTTTCAATTTCTCAATGATTTCAATTTGGAACTTATTTTTGTTTTGTACCATACTAAATTTTGATTTCAGACAAGAAACAAGGATTGAAAGAATATCACAAAAGTCTCAATGTCAATGAAGAGTATCTTGGTGCATTTAGAACAAAATCCTATGGGGATTTCTTCATGAAAGCTCAATTACTAATAAATGAACCCTCATTACGAGCTAATCACTGCCATAATGGTTTCTTAGAAATTCTTGACCCTGGCCATGAAACTATAGCACAAGTTCTTGAATCAGCAATCCTTTCGAGAAAGTCGAATCTCAAATCCCTTCTCTTCAATTACTTCGATATGAGTGCCGAAGCCTCGAAATTCTGCAGCCAACTTCTCAAAAGCATAAATCAAGTTCAAGCTGACTACAAATCTATTTATCAAATTATTGACACCATTGATGATTATTCTTCGGAGAAATTTCACTTAGTCGTGTCTAAACTCTGTTCATGCATCCTTAATCTCAAAAAACAAGATTTCAAGCGCATCCACGAAAAGTACACATCAATTCTTCAGCAACTTAAGTCAAGGCGAAAAATGGTGACAAGGAAGATTAAATTGATAAAATGGTTCAACAAGGCATTCGGGGTATGTGTGACATTAGCCTGTGGAGTGGTTGCTGTAGCTGTCATGGTTCTAGCGGCGCATACTCTAACCGCGTTACTTATGGGGCCTGTGATATTCAGCTTACCCATGAAGCCATTAAAGAAAAAACTTCTTGATATCCAATTCTTCAAGTATGGATTCCTAAGGAAAAGTGGAGAACAACTTGATGCGGCTGCCAAGGGTACTTATATTTTGAACATAGAATTTGACACTATGAGTCGACTCATGGTTCGAATTCAAGACGAGATTGAACATAACAAAGCAATGATTCAGTTCTGTTTGGATAGGAGGGAAGATAAGTTTTCTTTCCAAGTATTGAAGGACCTTAAAAAGGGTGAATTTGAGTTCAAGAAACAAGTGCAAGAGCTTGAAGAGCATGTGTATTTATGTCTTGTCACAATTAATCGAGCTAGAGCTTTGGTGATTAAGGAAATTGCAAAATCTTGTATAAAAAATTCAATGCACTAGGCATTTTTTATGCATTGTATAGTCTGTAAATACAATTTCTTATGTAAATTAACTACATGGTTGTTAGTTATTTGAAGTGAAAAATAATTTTTTATTTTGGAGAATATGTGATTGAAAAATGAGTTAGAGAAAAAATGATATCTAAATAAGCTGTGCCAAGCAAACACTAAGAGTGTGTTTGATTCGCATAAAAATTATCACCAAGAAAAGAAAATGTTTTCCTTCTTTTGTGGAAAATAAAAATCAGCTCCACCCAAGGAAAATATTTTCCTTAAAAACAAGAAAAATTAGACATATTTTAAAATTTTGGAAAATGTTTTTCATGGAAAAAAATTAGCAATCAAACACCTCAAATAGAAATTTGGGTGGAAAATTGATATTTTTCATGAAAAATAAATGTAATCAAACGCACCCTAAGTATAATTTGAATAAGAAATTATTTGACCCATTAAAAACTTAAATTTTCAGATAAATTAGTTCGTCATTCTACTGAATTCAAGTCTTGTAATAATCTACAAATTATAAAAATTAAATTGAGCCTTCTCGCAAATGACGTGATTCGAGACATTGTTGCATAATTCAAATATATATATATATTCTTTTTCTTGTTTTAAATATGGACACTGAGTATTTTATTTAGTCGTTGAAAGCTGGGAAAGTCGTATAAAAAATCTTTGTAATGGCTTATAATCGTATGATTGATTGATTGATTCAATAAATTCACCAAACAAATGTTTTCTGTTTTGAATATTCTTTGATTGCGATGCGGACGAACGTCATTACCTCTACGAATTACCAACCTGTCAAAATCGAATCTCAAGCCAGCCCGGATCTTGCATGTGCCAACTAGATAACATTTCAAGTCATTTATTTTTTCTTTAAATGCCATGAAATCATTCTTCATACAAAATAGCCACTACTTTTGTGCGACAGTCAGATAAAGGTTTGCTTTTCAATTTCACACTTAAAATCTCAAAAAAGAAGGTTTATTTATTTATTTATTTTCAGTTCTGAAGTTAAAATTGGCCGTGTATCCAGTTCTGAGGTGTATAATTGTGGTAGTTGGGAATATTTTAGTATGTTATTTCCCAAGAGAGAATTTTGCACGTCTGTGTTTAGCTTAATGGACTTTTCTTGAATTTTCATTGCAAAAGCTCTCAATTCTTTATTCGTTTTAGCCACCCTTTACAAATTGAATCTTGAATATTTTGGTAATATATTTGCGCCAACACATATTTCCTGTACCTATATGAATAATGTTGACCCCAAAAAGCGTTGTCAACAGATGTCGGTTCCACCCGCGTACACGTGGACTAATGTTCAACACGTTAAGACACGTGGACGGTCTAAAATGAGCGGTTCATAGGGCGTGGGAGTAGCCCAACGACGTGGGACGATGACGTTCTGAATCCGACCAGTTGTTCGTGATCCGATTGTACAATAATTACCAACCGGTGTTGGTCGATGTATATGTAAATGTGTATAAACTTGATTTGTATATTGCAAGTAAATGAGAGAGTTGAGTAAAGTGTATTTCTTTGTATTGATTCTTGCATTAGCCTTTTGATGTTACACAAGGGAAGTATTTATAGTGATACATGTGAAATGGGAGCCCTTAGATGAGGTGGCACGTGGTCTCATTTCTTTGATTCAAATATCTTATCCTAGGTATGAGGCTTGACTTGCTAGCTTGCTGCGCATTTATTGCTTGTGCAGAGCCTCCATACTAGTGACAAGACTCGACCTTTATGCTTATGACAAACGTTCCATCAATCATTCGAATAAGATCTTTGTGTAGGCGATATCTTGGGAGAAGTGACCATGGAGGATGCTCCCTTGTGGTTCAAAGGCTCCTGCATCGGCTTCGGGGTTTCGGCCATTTCATACAATACTTCCACTTGAGGGCTTCAGCTATCTTCAACCAGTTTCAGCATCATGGCATCGGGTCATAGGCCTCGGCACGTGGACCTCGGGTACATTCACAGGCCTCGGTAAAAGGGAGCCTCGGCTAGTGGACTTCGGCTTGAAGGGCTTCGGCCATAGTCCACCTCGGCGCTCTACGCCATCTCGACTGGAGGGCCACGTGGTTCGCCCTGAGTGGGCCATTGGCCCAGGTATGTTGGCCAAGTATGACAACACGCAACAATAGTTCCCTAAGTCCAAGTATAGATATTTATATCATGGTTGGAGTTAGAGATGTGCTGCTGTAGGTGAATGGTGAAGAAACCGAGGCTGTGTTGAAGGTGAGGCTGAGGTGGTTGGAAAATCGAACCTAGGAGGCTTGTTGGCTGAATGTTGAAATTGAAGCCGAGGTGGTTGAGAAACCGAACTTGCGAGGTGGTTGAGAAATCGAACCTGCAAGGTGGTTGAGAAACCGAACCTGCGAAGCTTGTTGTTTGAATGTTGAAGTTGAAGCCGAGGTGGTTGAGAAATCGAACTTGCGAGGTGGTTGAGAAACCGAACCTGCGAGGCTTGTTGGCTTCATCAACCGAGGCTCAATGGTAATGATTGTGCATCGATAGCTGTGCCAATGATTTGATGTTTTGTGCTTGTTTTCGAGAAAAAGTGGCTGGTCCGTACGACTTCCAAGGCACCTGCTACCGTCGAATTAAAAATACAATTATGAGGACAGCTGGAGGTTTTAGAAGCAGACGCGTTGGATGGGGTGCATGGGAGGCACCTTTGAATCTGAGGCGTAGGTTAGAAAAATCGTTCGAATTCAACGCCTCGAATTTGATCTACAATGGAGGGTTCAGATTGACTGAGTTTCGATCTAACGGTTGGGGTTTGTCCTGGACCTCTATAAAGGGTAAGAAAATCCCATTTTTTAGGACTTTTGAAACTTTTCAATTCGATTCTCTCTCAAATTCATGAACTTTCCGGCGTCAAGGCTGCCTATTTTTGATTTTTCGGCTTATCTCCGTTCGTAGCGTTCTTCTCTTAGGTATCATTCGCAGAAAAACCTTATTTTCGTTGTGTTTATTCTGTGAAATGGAGTCCACCTCGGGTAGGGAGTTAGTAACGGTTGCGTCATTAGATTACGAGGTCAGTCAGGGGGGCATGTCGAGGCTGATAATTATGCCATGACTGAAGACCCAGTAGATTATATTGAAGAGTGGGGGGTGTCTAGGGTGCCCTCAAGTATGACGTGGAAGAGGTTAAGGGAGATTAGGGAGAGATACAGTGTCCCCCACACCATAGATATGCTAGTCCCCGAGCCAAATGAACGGGCCTGCTATCCGAGGTCCGGATGTGTGGCGATCAGTGAATACTTGTTTAAGGCAGGTATGTGTCTTCCTCTGCACCCCTTCTTTAGGGCGGTGTTGAGGAATTTTATGTTGTCGCCGACCCAGGTTCTGCCAAATGGGTAGAGCCAGTTGGTCGGCTCATACTTCCTGTGGAAGGAGGTGTCACTTGGGGAGGACATGTCTCTCCATGTATTTATGACTCTTTTTCAGCCTCGGATCATTGGGAAGGAGTCTAGGGGGTGGTATTATCTTACACATTGGGGGCTCACGCACCCTTTGTGGTGGGGCTGCCTTCCTCCATTAAGGGGTGGAAAGAGTCCTGGTTCTGGGTGCAGAGGAAATGGCAGGCAGTGGAGGGGGACAAGGCCCTTTCTTGCACAATGCCGACCCAGTACTACGAAACTCGTGAGTCTCCCAGCCCCTGCTTGTAATTCTGAATTGAACACTAAGAAATTTTCTAACTGTTGGGGGTTCCATTGCAGATTGTAGTACGAGGTTCGAGCTCAGCAGGGAAGAGTTCGAGGTGATAGAGGACATCTACAAGAGGCCTCTGAAGCTCCGCCACTTTGACCATCTGATTGATCGGAGTCGCTACTTTCTGGATTTTGGGCTAATGGCTTCTAGAGGTACGAGGCTCCCATAGTTGTAAATTTCCTTGTGTTTTTGATTGGACATTGATGTGCTGACCTGACGCTCTTATGCAGATAAATTCAAGAGGAGGGAGTACCCAGCTCCAGACATGGCTACAATTATAAAAGCCACCACCACCGCCAAGGCTAGGGCCTTGAAGCCGGGGTCTAGCGGGGCCAAGGAGGTCCGAGGCAAGGTGGAACGCCTTTCTAAGGATAGTACTCCAAAGGCTTCCAAAGAGGGAGCTTCCCAGAGGCAGGAGAGGCCAAAAGAGCCTCGGGGGAAAGAGAAAGTCCTAGAGGAGGCGAAGAGGAGGAAGCTGGTGCACGTTACAAGCTCGTCCGGGAAATTTGGGACGTCAGTGTCCCACGATGCCAAATCGACAGGCGAGCCCAAACTGCTCGCATCTGCCTCCAAAGCCATCAAGTTAGAAATGGTCAGAGAGGTTGAGGCTGAGGAGGCCAGGGAGGAGGCTGCGAGGAGGGCTACTGAGGTGTCAAGGAGGAGGCAGCTAAACAAAAGCCTATTCGGGAAAAGGGGAAGTCTCCAAGCTTCCTAGCTGGAAGGGAGGAGACCTTGGCCCCAGCCTTGGTGGAGGCTCTTCCCCAGGAGGTCCGAAGCGTCACGAAGAACTTTTACTGATTCTGGATGGACAGTTGGCAGCTGCATGCCTCCTTCTGCGATGCTACCGACCTGACGAGGGCGTTGGTGAGCCAAAAGCGTCAGAACTTTTGGCCTCGCTCTTGAATGCAGGGAGGCCCTGAGTGATTTTCAGACAAGGACCAGGTCTTTGGAGGAGAAGATGGCCTCCCTTGCAGAGGAGTTGAAGGCGACTAGGGCCGAGGTGGAAGAAGCCAGGGCCTAAAAACTTGAAGAAATGGCCAAGCTGGAGTCTGCCTTGGCCTAGATTGAGGCCTTGAAGAAGGAGGTCCACGATTCACAGTGCGAGGTGGCCTCCCTTACAAAGAAGGTGGAGGTCTCCAATGAGCATCAGAAGGTGATCGCCGAGGCCCTAGAGAAGGCTAATCTCTCTTTGACGGGTGCCCAAGAAGCTTACCATTTCATGGAAACCCAAGTCAAGTGGTATGTGGATGATGCATCCCATGCCAGAGAGGAGGCCCAACAGGCGAGGAAAGAGGCGGTGCAGGAGTATATTGCCAACTTCCACAACACAGACGAATATAAGAGCTTCAGTGCATAGTGGAGAAACTTTGCCTATGCTGAGGTGATGGAGCGGGCAGAGGAACTGTATCCCAATTTGGATCTGACTCAGCTTAGGTCTGAATTCGTGGATGAGGTACCTCAGACCCCTGCTGAGGACGTACAGGGTAATGCAGCGGCTAAGGTAGGGGAACCAAATGCTGATGCTCAAGCTGTCGAAGCCCCTAGTACAGAAGCACCTCCCCCATCTACCCAAGCTTAGATTAGTTTTCTTTTCAGTCTTTTTTGAATGTAATGGCCTGAGGCCCACTTTTGCAATCCAGTTTGAAAATCAATATAATGTCTATTTCATTCATTGTTGTTTCTTTTTATCAAAGTTTACGCGCTTCGTTTAAGCAAATGAACTTAAGGGTTGACAGAAGTACCAACTAAATGACTCTAACTTGGTACCTTAACTTCAATTACTTTAAACAACTGGATTGAACGACTGTACGAACCTCGGACTTAAGCAAATGAACTTTACTTAAGCATAATAACTATATGAGCCTCGGATTTAAGCGAATGAACAGCTGAACATAATGAGCCTCGTAATCGAGCGAATAAAAGTTGCTCGTGAGGTGGCTTCTTCCCTTGGCGTTTTGTCTGGCTAACAGGAGGCATGTGCTTGCGCCTCAAAATTCAAGCGAGGTGGCCCAGAGGTGGGTCGCGAGCTTCTTCTTCAAGGTGATGACGCATCCCAGACATGGTGGACGGTGCAGCCATGTTGTGGCTTCTCCCCTTGGCGTTTTGTTTCTTCTGGCCAAAGGGAGGCATGTGCTAGAGCCTTAGAGTTCAGGCGAGGTGGCCCCTTTTGATACATCAAGCTTCCTTTTCAAGACATGCTTGATCGTCTTGTTTACGGCCTCAACTTGACCATTTGCTTGTGGGTGGTGAGGTGTGGAAAAGTGTTTCTTTATGACGAGATCTTCGCATAATTCTCTAACCTTCTTGTTGTCAAACTGTCTGCCATTGTCTGAGACAATTGAGTGCGGAATTTCGAATCGACAAATAATATTTTTCCATAAGAACTTGGAGGTGTTGGCTTCTGTGATTTTTGCCAGTGGTTCACTTCGACCCACTTCATGAAGTAATTAATAGCCACAATTGCAAAACTAGCCCCTCCTCTACCTTTAGGTAGGGAACCTATGAGGTCCACGCCCCATTTTGAGAAAGGTCAGGGGCTAGAGACAGTGGTCAGCTCCTACGATGGTTGTCTCTGCACCGGGGAGAAGCGCTGGCATTTATCGCATTTTAGCACAAAATCGAGGGCGTCCCGCTTTAGTGTGGGCCAGTAGTACCCCTACCTCAATAATTTTTTGTGCCAGAGATAGACCTCCGGAGTGGTTGCCGCATACGCCCTCGTGGACTTCCCTCAATATGTAGGTAGCCTCTTCTCCTCCGACACACCGTAGGAGTGAGGAGGAGAAGCTCCTCTTGTAGAGAACGTCATCAATGAAGAGGAAGTGAACTGACCTCCTTCTTAGCTTGTAAGCCTCATTCTTGTTAGTTGGCAGTGTCTGGTCTTTAAGGTATGCTACGATCGGTTGCATCCAGGTGGGAGTCCAAGCGACCCACATTACAGTTGGGGCCTCGATCAAAGGTAGGAGGAGGTGCTCAATAGGTACTACTGTGAGTAGCTTTGAGTCCTTACTACTAGCTAACTTCGATAGTGCATCCGCATGCGCATTTTCGATGCGGGGGGTCTGGATCAACTCAAGCTTTTCGAAGGACGGGATGAGGTTCATCACCATTTTCAGGTAGGAGGCCATCGTTTTGTCTTTGGCTGAGAAGTTACCATTGACCTGGCTAACAACTAGCTGGGAGTCACTACTGATAAGTAGCCTCTTTATTTGCATTTCGGTGGCCAGCCTGAGGCTCGCCAGTAGTGCCTCATATTCTGCTGCGTTATTGGTAGCTTTGAATTCGAACCTTACCGTCGAGGTGAGTTTGTGACCTTCGGGGCTGATGAGGACAACCCCGGCGCCAGAGCCGACATCCCCAGCTGACCCATCAACGAAAAGATTCCACGTGGGGGGTTCAGCAGGTTCCATGATTTCATCCACCTCGGGTAGGTTGGCGAATTCAGTCACAAAGTTAGCTAAGTCTTGCCCTTTTATGGCTACCTTAGCCTTGAAGACAAGGTCAAATTCACTGAGTTCCACCGCCTATTTCAATAACTTTCCTGAGGCGTCAGGCTTTTGGAGTACCTGCCTCAGGGGAAAATTTGTCAGTACATGGATGGTGTGACCTTGGAAGTAGGGTCTCAATTTCCTAGAGGCTGTGATCAAAGCCAAAGCGAGCTTCTCCATATCGGGGTAACGGGTTTCCGGTGATAGAAGCGCTTTATTTGTGTAGTATACGGGGAGTTGGGTAGACCCTTCTTCCCGTATCAGAACCGAGCTGATGGCCTCATTGAAGACGGCCAAATATAGTTGTAGGATATCACCAGGCTTAGGTTTGGAGAGGAGGGGGGCTTGCCTCAAGTGCCTTTTCAAGCATTGGAAGGCCTCTTCACATTCCTCGGTCCACTGGAATTTCTTCCCAGTCTTTAGTACTTTGAAAAAGGGGAGACATTTGTCCATTGCTTTGGACACGAAGTGGCTAAGTACGGCCACTCGCCCAGTAAGACTTTGCACCTCTTTTGGCTTTTGGGGGGACCTCATCTTACAAAGAGCTTCAATCTTCTCGGGATTGGCCTCAATTCCTCGTTGGTTGACCATGTACCCCAAGAACTTGCCGGAGGCTACCCCAAAGGCGCACTTGAGGGGGATTGAGCCTCATCCTGTATCTTCTTAGGATTTGAAAAGTGTTGTTGAGGTGCTTTATGTGGTCTTCGGCCTCCAAACTTTTTACTAGCATGTCGTACACGTAGACCTCCATTGTTTTGCCAATGAGGTCCACAAACATCTTGTTTACAAGTCTTTGGTAGGTTGCTCCGGCATTTTTCAACCCGAAGAGCATCATTCTATAACAATAGAGGCCTCGATTCGAAATGAAAGAGGTGTACTCCTCATCGATCGGGTGCATGGGGATTTGGTTGTAGCCGGAGTACGCGTCCATGAAGCTTAACAACTCGTGCCCAGCTGTGGAGTCCACTAGTTGGTCAATCCTTGGGATTGGAAAGCTGTCTTTCGGGCAAGCTCTATTGAGGTTGGCGAAGTCAATGCACACCCTCCACTTGCCGTTGTTTTTCTTTACCAAAACCGGGTTGGAGACCCATCTAGGGTAGGTTGCCTCCCGGATGAAGCCATTTTAGATGAGCTTATGAACTTCTTCCTTTAGGGCCTCATACCTCTCAGGATTGAGGGCTCTCCTTTTTTGTCTATGTAGGGCAACCTTAGGATCAGTTTTCAGGTGGTGGCAGCTGACCTTGGGGTCTATGCCTACCATGTCCTCATGCTTCCAGGCAAAGGCATCAAGATTCTTACTCAGGAAATCCTTAATCTTTTCCTTTAGAATGTTGGATAGGCATTTGCCTACCTTCAGCACCTTTGATAGGTCTTGGGGGTCTACCGAGAAGCTCTCAAGTTCCTCTACTGGGGATGCCTGAGGCTCGTGTTCCATGATTCGGGGGTCAATTTCATCAATGACCAGTGCCTCCGAATTAGGTGGTGCGTCGATCATATCAACGTCTTCTTGTTCGGCTGGAGCATCACCTAAGACGTTAGCCATGACCACGTCAGCTATGATTACATGGATGTCCCGGGGCCCTACCTTCTTGATGGAGCTTAGATAGCATTCTCTCGAGCCTCTTTGGTCGCCTCTCACCGTTGTCATCCCATTTTCTATTGGAAATTTCATGCATAGGTGGTGGATGGAGGTGACTGCTCCCAATTCCTTTAGGGCTGGTCTGCCCAACACCCCATGGTAGGCCGACCGGCTGTCGACAATGAGGAACTCCATGAAGTTCATCGTTGTTCATGGGGATTCCCTCATCTCCACTGCTAGTGTTGTCTTTCCCCTCGGAGTGATGCTATCTCCGGTAAATCCATATAATGGAGTGGTGGTGGGCGTCAGCTGATGATCCAATATCATTTTATCAAAGGCGAATCCGAATAGAATATTGACGGAGCTGCCGTTGTCAACTAACATTCGTTTGAGCCCATTCCTGGCTATGACAGCCCTCACCACAAGTGCATCGCAATGGGGGTAATGAACTCCCTCTGCGTCTTCCTGGGTAAATACAATAGGTGGAACCTGGTTTTTTCGGGAGCTGCTACCCACAATGTAGCTTGTCAAAGGGGGGTGTTTAGCCTCCCGGGCATAGTTTCTTTTGGCGTTTCGTGTTTCACCGCCAACATACGGACCTCCATGGTATGGTGTCCACCTCGTGGATAGGGGCTTCATCTCTAGCTTGCCGGTTTCTTTGGTGCCTACGCCCTTCCTTGGGCCTCTCCGCATCATGCTCCCTTCGCCGTGGGGATACATCCCTTTGATGGGGAGCGGCCTCCTCACGCCCACGTGGGTTGTCGTGCCTGGACAGGGGTCTGTTCGCCTGAGGCGAATCATGTCTGTCTCTAATAGGTTCCTGCCGAGAACGTTGTGCATAGTCTCTACAATCCACTGTGTTATGCCCGTAGAACCTGTGGTGTACACAGTATCCTGGGGGGTTCGGATTTGACCTATTTCTAGGTCCAGAGCCTCGACCTCGGCCTCTCCCCCTACGGGGCATCTCCTGAGCCCCCATCTGATAGGGGTCAGTAATTAGATTGACATCTTCATATGCCAAGGTGGGAATCGCATTCAAAGTGGTGGTGGCAAGTGCTTGACCAGAGTTCTCATTCCCGGTCTGGTTCATCTGGTAGCCCATCAGGTGGGAGGTCGGGCCTCTACTGCGCTGTCTTTGAGGAGGCGGGAGGCCTCTATTTGCTCTGTTCCTATGTTCAATCAATTCGTCATTGATGATCTCCCTTCTCATCATTTCGAGTAGGGCGTCATAGGTGGTGGGATCTTGATTCTGCACATCTCTCCAGAATAAGGTATTCTGTTCAGACCTCCCCTTAGTGTGGATAGTGCCTCTCGGTCGCTGACTTGTACACAATACGTCATCTCATCGGTGAAGTGTGATAAGAAGCTTTTTAGGGACTCCCCATGTGCTTGCCTCATGTCCTGAAGACGTTGGATGGGGGCTTCTCCTTCTTTGCTCACGGCGAACCTCTTCAAGAATGTTGTCTTGAACTCGGACCAGCTTCTAATGATCCCAGGTGGCAATCTGTTATACCAAATCTTAACTGCTCCACTAAGCATTAAATGGAAGGCTCTGCACTTCACGGCTGGGGTGGCGCCCCTTAGGCTCATGTGAGTTTTATAAGCATTCAGATGCTTCTCCGGGTCGCCTCTTCCGTCATACTTTGGTATTTTTGGCATAACATAGTGGCTCGGGACCTGGGCATTCCTTAGTTCCCTTGAGAATGGTAGGTTCTCATCGTCATCGTCTAAGTCGCAGGACCTCTGCCGTTCATCAGAGTCGTACTCATCAGCCTCATGCCTCGATTGTTGGTGAGAGGTCCCGGGGAGATCCCTAGCCTCTTCCTCCCTCCTCTGCCGCCTATTTCTAGGTGGAACAACACGGGGGCATTTTCTTGCCTTCTTTCCACCTACTGGGGCATTGTAGGTGGAGGAGGCGGCCTTGTCCAAGGCTGTTGAGCTTCTTGTTGCCTTAGCCTGGGTTCGGCGGGGCTGATTCTGTCAAAAACACTTCCCGCCCTCCTATGTCTTGGATCTTGCTCATAAGGAGGTGAAAAATTATCATGGCTCATTGGGACCTCGGTGGGTTAGCCAGAAGCGTAGTTGGAGGAAACATCAACTGTCACTTCCCTTTCAAATGGGCTTCCACCTCGGCCATAGTCTGGTGTAGCAGCTCTATGACTTTGGACTTCATCCTCTTGCTGGTAATGCCCTTGGGAGGCGTATGGAGGAATGGGAAAGCCTCCCTGACCCTGCATTTGGGCCATAAGCTCCCTCATAGCCAAAATTTGGCTAGCAATATCCCTCATATTGGCTGCCATAGCGGCCATCTCTCTTGATAATCGTGCTGTCGCACGCATCCCACCTCTTATTTGGTGGTGGTGAGTCTCTGCCGAGCTGCTGGGGCAGCGGGCTGATGAGGTACGTTAGTGTTTTCTCTTACCCTTCTGGGGAGAGTATCTTCATTGGAGCTCATTTTATTTTGTCAGATTTCAAATTTCGCTAAGCAATGGGGCTTCCTCCTGTTCTTTTCCAAGAACAAATCCTTTTTCAAGGGGGGTTGCCCAAATGTCCTTTCAGTAAGCTTTTGCCACAAGGTTGCTCGTGGTTATGGTATGGTTTCCCACAGACGGCGACAATCGGTTGACCTCAAAAAGCATTGTCAACAGATGCCGATCCCACCCGCGCACACGTGGGCGAATGTCCAACATGCTAAGACACGTGGACGATCTAAAACGAGCGGTTCATAGGGCGTGGGAGTAGCCCAACGACGCAGGACGATGACGTTCGGAATCCGGTGGGTTGTTCGTGATCCGATTGTACAATAATTACCAACCGGTGTTCGTCGATGTATATGTAAATGTGTATAAACTTGATTTGTATATTGCAAGTAAATGAGAGAGTTGAGTGAAGTGTAGTTCTTTGTATTGATTCTTGCATTAGCCTTTTGATGTTACACAAGGGAAGTATTTATAGTGATACGTGTGAAATGGGAGCCCTTGGATGAGGTGGCACGTGGCCTCATCTCTTTGATTCAAACATCTTATCCTAGGTATGAGGCTTGACTTGCTAGCTTGCTGCGCATTTATTGTTTGTGCAGAGCCTCCATACTAGTGACAAGACTTGACCTTTATGCTTATGACAAACATTCCATCAATCATTCGAATAAGATCTTTGTGTAGGCGATATCTTGGGAGAAGTGACTATGGAGGATGCTCCCTTGTGATTCGAAGGTTCCTGCATCGGCTTCTGGGTTTCGGCCATTTCATACAATACTTCCACTTGAGGGCTTTAGCTATCTTCAACCAGTTTCAACATCATGGCTTCGAGTCATAGGCCTCGGCACGTAGACCTCGGGTACATTCACAAGCCTCGGTAAAAGGGAGCCTCGACTAGTGGACTTCGGGTTGAAGGACTTCGGCCATAGTCCACCTCGACGTTTTACGTCATCTCAACTGGAGGGCCACGTGGTTCGCCCTGAGTGGACCGTTGACCCAAATAAGTTGGCCAAATCTGACAACACGCAACAAATAATATGACCTAATCTCTCATCAAGAGTAAAACCTTCTGGGTTTAAAAACTCTATTCCAAACAGTCTGCGCGTGGAATTGATTGGTGGATGTTTTGGCGTTTTTGGTAGTGGTTGGTTTTTTGTTAAGTGTAAAGTTCGAAACTTTTTTGAGTTTTTAATGGCTTTTTCCACATGCGACTAGCTTGATTTTCTTGTGCTCTTCGCGTTTGCAGCCTAATTTTTGCGGGACTCAAGATTTTTGTATCAATCTTGGTCAGAAATTCTGAATTCGCCTTATTGTTTATTGCTGTGCTTTTTTTTTTTTTTCCGCTGAATTTTGATCTTTATTTAAATTACGGTGAGTTCTCTGAGTGGTTCTGGTGAATTTGAGTATTTTGGCTGCCTGTACTTTAATTTTTTGGATGCTAAAAGAATTGTTATTGGAGGGGTTGGAGAAGTGGATATAGGAATTTATATTACACTAGCTTATCATACGATATGGAGAGTAATGGGAGGGAGAAAATGTCGAAAAATTCAGAAGATAGGGCGAGTTTCGAAAAAACTCATAGACATGAGGAATCAATTCATAAATATCATCCTCCACAAGAGGGTCCGAATAATGGATCGCCAAATGGGGCAGAAGATGAGGAAAGTTCAATGGAAGTGACTATCGATGAACCAAATGATAGGTCTCCAGATAAGCAGTCCGAAGTGTATTCTACACCTGACGCAAACTACCAGAGGATGAACATTTTGCAGTCGTCATCTGTTATAGAGCGTTCTCGGTGGAAAGATCCAAGTGTTAGTCCATTGCCTCGGGCAAAAAGAGGTTTGTGCTTATACTTTTCTAACGTTGTCAATTTTCGATATGAATATGAACTTTGCAAGGGAAAATTAATTTGTAAATCTTGAATCATGTCACATTCTGTCTTGATGGTCGATATAGAATTATATAATTTCAAATAACATAAGCTTCTGTCCGAAGTTGTTTTTCAGACCTCCATTTCAACTTGGAGCAAGTTTCAACATTGATCTAGTGAATTCCTCTTGGTTTCACTTAGGTCTCATGGCATTTTGTTGG
>NC_036250.1:2129184-2157597 GCF_002742605.1 Olea europaea var. sylvestris
TGTCTGTGTGTTTTTGTGGTTTTTGGGGGGGGGGGGGGGGGGGTGGGGTGTAGGAATTAGGATCGTAGATATGTAGACTGGAAGTTTCTGTCTCATCATTTATTGAGAAATGTTTGACTAATCCTAGGTTCTTTAAATTTAGGAAGTATATGATTGAGATCTCATATTATAAGTTTGAATTACTTGCAAGCCTTTTGAAAGTCGAAAAAGCAAATAGTTAGGTGTCCACCAAACGATTCTCTCAAATTTGAGAAACTCTGCCTATCGTTCTATATCTCCTTTCATTAATTTACGTGTCCTTAGTTCAAAACTAGGAATTATGCGTACATACTTGTTTGTTCCAACTAATCAGAAAACAAATGATATGAATAAGAAGAGGAGTTTCTTCTTCTTCTTTTTTTTTTTTGTGTTTCACTCTATGTCAAGTCGGGGGAAAAGAGCACACCCCTGATTGCAAAACCGAAAGTTCCCAAACTGCTCTGAGAAATGTTGTGGTCTTATGGTTTAGTTATTGGAATTATGGGCTCCTATTCCTCCCACTATTTTCTCTCTCATGCTTTATATTCCCTGTGTGACATATTCATACAAACTCTCAGTGATCTTTCACTATAGTCTTGTCTTCAGCTTCTAATTCTCTTGGGAAGAACGGGTGCAAGAGCTCTCTTTTCAGTCTTAAGGGGAAGACATTACCAACTTATTTCCCTTTACTGATATGAATCACCTGAGTGGTCCTGAAATTTGACGTGATGATGGATCCCCGTCTAAAGCCAGATCCACTATCAAGACTGAATCTGGTCTGTACATTATTTAACGTTTATCCTATTAGAAAGGTGGTACTAGTTCAAACATCTAGTTTGCTATTTTATGCCAAATGTATCATGTTACTTGCCTGCTTGGTATGTTCTTGAACTACTCTGCACTTTGATGATGCATTTCTTTTGGTGATAATCTGAGTAATCGAACTTATGTGATGAAGACACTGCCTCAAAAGTGTGAGGTAGATGCAAGTATTTGTTTTGTTTCTCTATGCTTAGAGATTTGAATTTTTCTTATTTAAGCATTTTTCTATTTAAGGTTTGGACCATTGCATCACTGCACCTGTTCGAACTGGCAGAAATCTCTTCTTTGAAAATCAGGAAGGCGCAATTTCAAGGTCTATGACTGAAAAAAGGGGTAGTACAAGGATTGACCTAAAATTCGATAGACTTTCTGAACGTGAGAAGGTGAATTTCACAGCTACCTGCATCTTATACCTGACTTAACATTCCTTCATTAATACACTTGAAGTTTGAGTACTTTGTGTCTGCATAAGGATGATAATTTACACAGACTAGTGTGCTTATTTTTCTTAGTTGGATATCTTGTACCACTTAATTTGCTCGATGTCCTTTTACTTTATAAATGACTCGTGTATCTTATCTGTTGCTTTAAAGGAGAAAGTACTGAAATTGTGAGATATAGTGTTACATATTTTCATTTTTGTGGTGAGGGGACATGTCATTGCATCCTGTACTTATATCATATCTCCCTTACTAAAATTTCGGGATCGCTTTCTGGATAAGTGCTTGCTATGCAGACTTAATTTATATATCCTTTCGAGTGAGTACTGCCATTGTTCCTACTGTTACCCTTTCCTTGTTCTGATTGGTTCTTGCACTTTTTTTGTCATTCTAATCAGAAAAAGCTCATAATGGACTTATTGAAGATCCAAAATGATGGAACAGTGGAGGTTGACCTCACTAATAGTGAACCTGTTACTTCTGAGTTCTTAGAACTTCATTCAGTTGAAGGTGTTCCTCCAAGTAGTGATTACATCACAAGATCCACCCCTGATCTGAACAAATCAATTCCAAAGTTGAACGTTGCAGTGCTTGTAGTTGGAACAAGAGGAGATGTTCAGCCCTTTCTGGCTTTGGCAAGGAGACTTCAAGTATGTAAATTAAATTTAAACTTACATGAGTGGACAAATTTACGATAGTTTTTATCTCATTTCACATTATTATTAGCCTCCCACTTGCCCATCTACTTTTTCTCCATCTAGTATCTTATATTTTTTATGCTACTGAAATTAACATGACTTGACATTCTGTGAGTTTCAAAACTAAAAGTTTAGCCTTCAAAAGACTGTAAGTTAATGTATTATGGTCGTAGGTAACTGGGACTGTAGTGTCTTCATGTAAGGTTTAGTCATGTAGAACTTCAACAACTAAGTTAATAGACAGAAATGTTGTAGCTTTCGTGGGAGTAGAGTTGATCTCTTCTGGAAATTTGTTGGTTGCAGATAGGTTCTGTGGAAGATTAAATATAAGCCCTTGTTTGAGCCCCATTTTTATCATAAAAATGTATTTTTGAATAGGGTATTGATGTAAAATGTGTGGTTAAAAAATAAGGAACAAATTTGGATTTGCGTGTAATATTATTTTATTAAAGAATGTGTGGTTGAAATGATATCAAAACACTGTTTAAGAATGCATTTCTTTCCAAAGAATGGGGCTCAAACAAGGGCTAAATAAATGAAGTCATCTCTTTGACCACTAAAGCTTCTAGGTGAGAATAAGATGGTTAAACATGTCAAAGCATCTCCAAGAGACTCTCTATTTATAAAAAGTATCTTTTACATATTAGGGAGCATCTTCAAATTTAGATCTCTCTATTTTAGTTCTTCATTTTGCTTTTTCAAGAAATATTTATTGATTTTTCCCATTTTTAATTTAACACTATTTTTACATGTTAATGATCAGTCAATTCAAATATAATTTAAATAAATTAAGAAGAAAAGTAGTGAAACTCGTAGCTTATTAAAATGCAATCATTTTAAAGTAATAATAGAAAGTGATTTTGACTCTCGAGCATTATTTATTTGAAACAGTTAACAGAGAGAGACTCTTGGAGTTTATTTTTAAAATTGGATCCCTAAAATAGAGATCGTCTTGTATTTAGAGTTTCTTGGAGATGCTCTTAGCGTAGACCAATGTATTCGGTTAAAGTCTAGTCATAATCTATTTATGAAAATTTCATGTTTTGGGCCTTTGACTAGAAGGGGCGTGTTGAGCATTACATATACGTAAATAAGCATATCTTGACTCTAACCATTGAGTTTTTAGATGAGTTGGTTTAATACGTTTGTAAAACCATACTCCAATTTTGATAGGGTAGAGGGCATGGCTGAAAAGATGAGCTATTTTTTTTGCTTATTGAGTGGTCTGAAAATGCAATCATATGTTATTCTTGTAAATCAGGAAATATTGCATTAGTGATGTTCATCTCACATTTTAGGCCTTTGACTAGAAGGGCATGTTGAACATAACTTATACATAAATAAATTTATCTTTACTCTTAACCATTAAGTTTTTAGATGAGTTGGTTTAATAGGTTTGTAAAACCACACTCCAATTTTGATGGGGTAGATGCATGGCTGAAAAAGGAGCCTCTTATTTATTTATTTATTTTTAGTTTTTTGAGTGGTATGAAAATGCAATCATACACTACTCTTGTAAATCAGGAAATATTGCAATAGCGATCTTCATTTCACTGTATTTTTTGCAGATAGAGTAGATGAATTTATATATTTTTTTGAACAATTATTATTTTTTGCTGTGGGCATTGCAATCCTTGTCTCAACTAAGCTAAAGTACTATTTTCGGATCCCATTGGCTATCGCTCTAGACCTTCTTTCCAGAAACAAAATTGATACCCCCTCCAATTTGAAATACTTCTATTTTCTCTCTTTGAGTAGTTTAAAATAATATTCACCTTTTGAAATTGGGAAATTTTGTTTCCATTAAAATAACTCAAAAGATTTGATCTTTAAGCAATTCATCTCTGCAAATTTAGCCGCTAGGAGTTTTCTTTAAAAGTTATTGGTGGACTGAATTTCTGTATCGATTGATGACTGACACTGAATTATACCTTTCTTCTTTTAAAGTGTAAAACTAAAATTTTGAAGTAGTTTGTTCAGTGGTCATTGCTACTATTGTCTACATAACTAATAACTTGGTATTGTTAAAAGAGATTGACTGGGATTATAGAACTGGTTTTTTTGTGTTCTTTATCCAACAAGATTTGATGACTTCTTGCTGCTTCAAGGTGATCTTTTAGATGTTTTAAGAATGTCTGAACATATAAAGATGGTCTGGGAAGTTCTTGGAAATATTTGATGTCAATTCTTGCTGGAATTAAATTGGTCTAGTACTTTGGTGACAAATAGGCCATGATATGGTCGACGATGTTTGTTGTCGTAATTAGACGCATAGACAGGGAGAAGGTGTAGACAGAGAAAGAATAGCGAGGCTAAAAGTTCAATATTATTAAGGGCTTGTTTGAACACCATTTTTTGAAAAATTGAGTTTTGTAATAGTGATTTTTTTTTTTTTGGAGAATGTGTGGTTAAAAAGAAGGGAAAAATTTTGGGTTAACGCGTAAAATTATTTTATTGGGAGAATTGTGTAGATGAAAATGAATTAGGCGAATAATGAATTTTTAAAGAATGTGGCTCAAACAGGTACTAAAGTATTTTAGTAGTCTTACCTCTACCAAATGTTAATCAAGATATTGTTGTTAAAATAATTGAAATGAAGGACGTGTGAATGAAATGTAAAGAAGGCTTTTAATGTCTGCTTCATTTTCTTGTTTCCAAAAGACAAGCTTGACAAAATAGATTCCATTATTACATTGCATTCTGTTTAATATTCAGCTCTACACATCATTGCAGTGCATTCTTTACATTTTATATGGAACTAGCATTTTATGCACTTGTAAATAATTCAATTCTTTGATTTCAATCAATTATAATCTTGGCTACAGGAATATGGTCATCGTGTTAGGTTGGCAACTCATGCTAACTTCCGTGGATTTGTGAAGTCGGCTGGAGTAGATTTTTACCCACTTGGTGGTGACCCCCGGGTTTTGGCTGGATGTAAGAGGCCCTCAACATGCATATGCGTTCTTGTCATCACTAAATGAACTTTAGTAGATCCATTGGAGCGTCAACTCCCATTAGGATTGTTACATGTCTTCTTTGACCTTGGAATCCTAAATATAGAATGCAATTACTCTGTCTCTCTTTTCGTTCCATTATTTTATTATTTGCCTCCAATCCCCACCCTTGGAAGAACAATAATCCCTCTTTTTTATCTGGTTCACTTCTAATTCATGGCTTCATTTAGATATGGAAAACTATTTTTGTTTGTACAAGTCAAAGTTTCATATGAGTGAACTTTTGTTCAATTAATGACTCAATAGTCTTTAACTACTTGACTGCAAGTTCTATAATTTCCAGTAATGCAGCAGTTGAATTCTCAATCAGCTTCTGAAATTTAATTAGTAGAATCAAATCATCAATGATGTGACACTTCACTGAGTGTGTTTCTTGTATTGTAGATATGGCTAGAAATAAAGGTCTTATACCATCAGCGCCTGGAGAAATATCTGTACAAAGGAAGCAAATAAAAGCCATTATTGAATCTCTCCTTCCAGCCTGCACAGAACCTGATGCAGAAAATGGTGAACCGTTCAGGGCTCAAGCAATTATTGCAAACCCTCCTGCTTATGGTTTGTTATTTTAATGTTTATCTGTTTGAATGTTACAAATTTTGCTAAAGTTATAATAGTAGACTGCCCATATTTTGTTTTTGGAAGCATTTGTATTTCACTTCTAATATTTCCTAATTGTTGTCAGGACATGCACATGTTGCTGAATATCTTGATGTACCCTTGCATATCTTCTTCACGATGCCTTGGACGTGAGTTTACATTTTATTTCTGTTTATGTTTCTAAGTTCTCTGTCTCACTTACTATTCTAAGTAATTGAACTAATACTGAGTTGAATGGTCTCATAAAAATATATCATCAAAAATTGTAATCTCTCTACATTTCCTCTTGAGAAATGATGAAAATAGCTTACATGTGCAAATAACCACATTTGCAGTATTTGATGTTTCGAGGAGTGGTTTTTGGCTTTATGAACTTGATAACAAAAGGTTTGGGTAGCTAAATTTATTTCTAGAATTCAAAATATATGTGTATTAATTTGGCTCTTTATTGGTCATATACTACATGTACTCTTTAACTAAAGGAAAGAAAAAATTATAAATTCTAACATGTGTATTGAATAGGCAGGCCCACATATGCATTTCCTCACCCATTTGCACATGTACCACAAAGTGCAGGATACTGGGTATGTTTTAAGTTGTCTGTGGACTCTTCTTACCTTTGCAATCTAGATATAAATTTTTATATGGATTTCATAAACAAAATATTCTGCTTAATATTTCTTTATTGATCCAGCTTTCATACATTCTTGTGGATTTACTAATATGGTGGGGCATAAGGGGGTATATTAATGACTTTAGGAAAAAGAAGCTGAAGCTTCCCCCTATTGCATACTTCAGCACATATCACGGGTCAATATCTCATCTGCCAACAGGCTATATGTGGAGTCCGCATGTTGTGTCCAAGCCAGAAGGCAAGTACATCTTTATGGCATAGCATTGGTTGATTTAATGATATTTACGTTCTAAATAAGTCAATATTGGTTAATGTTGTCATGGATGAAAGTTCAACTTTGTATTTTATTAACATCTTTTATCTACATAAACCACGTTTGGTTAACACGGCACTGGACACTACTATGAATAAGGTTTTATCTTATATTTCTTATTTAATACTATCACCCCTATCCAGCATTGTGAACCAAACATGCCACAAAAAGTTTGTTTTTGTTGATGCTTTTTTATCAAAATCTTATTGAAGGACTAATTGCATTTAAGTGATGTGCAGATTGGGGCCCACTGGTTGATGTTGTTGGTTATTGTTTTTTAAATCTTGGGTCAAAGTATCAACCTCCTGAAGAATTTGTTCGGTGGATCCAGAAGGGATCCAAACCTATTTATATTGGATTTGGGAGCATGGTATGAGTGTCAACTCTCTGCTATTCTCATTTAAACTTATAAGCACAGTTGTTCATTTTGGTATCGTATGACTTTATAAGCAGTCTTTCTTTACATTCTTTTGATGATTGATTTATATGGTGACTCAGACCCCTTGCCCCCTAAATCACACAAAAAAGGAAAAGAAGATGTGATAGCAATGTTCCCCTAATACAATCTAGTTTCTTTAAACGTGTTAATCTCTTTCATATTAGGCATATATTGCTGTACATTGTTATCATTTGATCTTGTTTCTTTACATGTGTTAATCTCTTTTGTATTAGGCATATATTGTTGTACATTGTTATAATTTGATCTCAGTATATGAATTTCATATATACACCAAGTTGTTAATGTTTAAATGATTCATGTTCATCAGTGTTGAAGAACGAAAAAATAAAAGCATGAATAAATTTGCTTTTTATATTGTAGAGGAAGCTTTTTGCAGCTGTTGGGATTAATTATTCTGAACCTACGCTGCACTTGTTCTCAAATTTTGTGCGATTATCCATACAAATCAGTTTGACTCGATATGATGTGCATTCAAGTGTGTAAGGTGAAAATTTGCAATGCAATCAGCAAAAAGATGAAAGAGGTCACGAAGTTCCTTTTTTTGTTTTCTGAAGAATTATGTTAAATGCCATAATTCGCGATTTCATTGTGCAGAAAGATGTGTACCTTAGTGTGTAACCCTTGAAATTTTTTGGTTTGAAGATTTATTGATACTGGTGTTTATTTGCTTGATTAGCCTCTTGAGGATTCAAAGAAAACTACTAATATCATTTTGGAGGCATTAAGGAATACAGGACAGAGAGGAATAATTGATCAAGGGTGGGGAGATCTTGGTAATAGTAAGTATTTTTTGTTTTTTATTATTATTATTATTATTATTATTTATCTTTCTGTCTCTTATTGCTTATTGGCATCGTTGAAAGTCTTTATAATAATTGCCATATTAACTCTCATATAGCAAGGGAATGAAACACAACTCCAACACCATTAGAGCATGAAAAGGGTTCTATGGGTATTTTTCTGAAGAACTTCTGTTTCATATTTGGATTGCAGATACAGAGATTCCTGATGATGTTTTCCTTCTCGTGGATATCCCTCATGACTGGTTGTTTCCCCTGTGTACAGCTGTGGTGAGTTCAAAGCTACCTTTAGATTTATTTATCTTTTCGAGCGGTGAGAGGACAGCGAAACAGAAATAGCTCATCCTTGGTTATAAATGAAATAAAAGGTGGTTGCACATTAATGTAGAGGGATTAGCATTTTTAAGATTCTGATGCTCTCACTGGGATCGGGAATACACTTTTGCAGGTTCATCATGGTGGTGCTGGAACTACAGCGGCAGGACTAAAAGCTGGGGTAATTTCCTTCTACATTTTTTGTTTTGACGCCAACATAATTATTAGGGAATGGTTACTTAGTGAAAAGAGTCGAATTGAATGACTGAATTACTTCATTTTGATATTAAATTTCGGCCTGCGGTATTCAATGCAGTGTCCAACAACTATAGTTCCATTCTTCGGAGATCAGTTTTTCTGGGGAGAGAGAATTCATCAGAGAGGGCTGGGACCTGCTCCCATTCCTATATCTCAGCTCAGTGTTGAAGCTCTTTCAGAAGCAATAAGGTTCATGCTCCAGCCAGAGGTAAAAATCTGATTGCCATTTATCCTGTGCCATAAATGTCATTGCATACCAAATTTTTGCAAGTAATGTTTGAGGTCACTAGAAATTAGGATACTGTTTAAGTAAGCCTCTGTAGAAGAAGAAAAGAGCTATTGCAAAGTTGCCTGTATAAAATTGGAACCATATATTGAGAATTAGAAACTTTAATTCTACACCACCAAGAGCAAGAAAATTGCATTAACATAATAAAAGAACATGCAAGATTTATATAGGTTTGCTTTAGTGTGAGATTACGTTCTCGTCCGTCACTGCAGTAATTCAATATTTAGAAGTTTACAAGAGAAATTATACACCCTCTTTTCTCTAACATCTTTCTCTTTTGATGATGATAAAATAAACCCTAATGACAGCTCACTATTTAATTGATGAAAGGGTCAACCCGAATACGGACTCTGCACGGTGGTAATAGTTAGGCTCCACAGCTTAACAATATGCCCCCTTAATAAGAAAAACAATAATATTATTGCATCGCTAGATTAATATTGTGAACCTTTTCTTGCAGGTGAAATCTCAAGCAACGGAAATAGCAGCGTTAATCAAGAATGAGGATGGTGTTGGAAGTGCAGTCAATGCATTCCACAGGCATCTGCCTCCCGAGGTACCATTCCATGTATCACCTTCAGAAAAAGATGACGATCCAAATCCACTGCAACGCATTTTCACTCAGATTGGAAGATTGTGCTGCCTACCTTGTGGTTCTTAGGTGTGTTTTCAGACAACAGATTATCAGACAGACTATAATTACCTATTACTTGATTCCTTTTTTTGGTTGTTTTGTAATTTTGTAACATAGTATTTCTTTTCATTAATGTCTCAAAACTCATTTACAGTAAAGACAGATGGCGAAACAATATAAGTTTTTTGTTTTTCTTTTGTTCGTTTGACCTTTGGTGAGGATTTATTCCTGCATTTGCAGTTGTAATTTTGATGATATTTTTTATGGACTGAAAATGTTTATTCATTTTTGCAACATTTATCTGAATGCTTGTTCGTTGGTTGCATCGTGTACGTGTCATGTTCAAAGCGTCCTGCATTAAAGTCTCTTCTCTCCTCATTTTAGAAAATTTCACTTATTATGTCCGTAATGAAAAGTTGAAAATCAAGCTGCACGTGAGCGAGTGTTTAGAAAATGAAATATAAAGCAGCTTTTAGACAAAGTTATTCAACAGATGTGTATTTGTTTAGACAGAGAAGATTTTATTTCGACCCTTGATTTTACCACAAAATAAAGCTGTGAAATTAATCCTTCCAGCATTTGTTATTTATATTTTCGCACGCGCTAATTCATCATAGATTCAAATGAGATTAATTTATCAGTATTGCTTGTATATTTTGATATCTCTCCACTTTGATTCCATATAGTAACTGATATTTGCTGGTGCAGCATAAACTCCACACTTGAAATGTAACTCCCCCGGCCCTTGATCTTTTGTCTCGAATTTTTCTACACCATCGAGAAATAATGTCACCTTCCCTCCATCGACGTCATGTATTAGATTAACACGAAACCATTTATCGTATAGGTCAGTTGCCACCACTTGACCGCTGTAGTATCTCATGTCTCCATTATAGATTCTTAATATTATCGTCGTCGCCCCATGGGATGCACCATGAATTTGCACAATTGTGGCACCAGAAGTTCCATTTGGCACAAAGGCATGGCCTTCAAATTGCCATACACCAGAATAGTAATCAAGCCCCTGCAAAAAAGGTTGTGACTCATGGTAAAATCATAGGAAGAAATAACGCCTTATATAACATATATACGCCATCTGAGGTAATATTGACCTTCACAAGGATGTAATAGAATACTTCTTTGAATCGAAATATTAAAAGTTCTTATATCTATAACTAATAGTTGAGATTACTTGTCAGTACTTTTAGGAGAGCGCTACCAATGGAGGAAAACAAGACGAGAATTCTTACACGTATCCTGACTTCTGTTCGTGGCTGTGTGTGACTGTTGGGGTCATGTGGCTTATCGTTTGCATAAACCCATAGCCGATGAGTTCCATTTAAGAAGCTGTATCTCTCTTCAAGGGGTATATCATATGGCCTTTGGATTTCGAAATTTTCTTGTGTTAATGGCACATTGGTGAACCCTTCTGTAGGATCAGCACAACTTAGCAGAAAAAAGTAAGCAGCAGTCAAGAATACTACAAGAAAACTCACATTTTTGTAGGAAAAATCCATGTTTTTCACTGACTGCAAGAAATCCAAATGCCCAGGCATGTTTATATAATGAAAGTAGGCTGGTTGCATTATAGGTAAATTATTATAATCAATACATGTTTTGGTGTTTTCTAGTTGTTCTTTCAGAATTTGTGGGGGAATAAAATGTCTTGTAATAAAAGAATACAAAAACAGGCTCCCGGTTGTTATTGGAAGGACTTGTGCATAAATGTATCTTGATGGACATTCCTATAATTAATTATTCTTGGTTTTTCATCCTACGACCATGAAAATCTGCTATATCCAACTTTGAAATGGTTAATTTTAAGTTCTTAGTAGTTCTCATTACTCTCCAAGGACGAGATCAAAGAAATGGAACTTTCTGTGATAAAAAAATCAAGGACCTAAGAATGGAGTCATGAAAAACCACACGTCTCTGAATTCTTCATTACTTCTATAAACAATCAAGGGCTTAAGAACGAAGTCGTGGAGAATTCATGTAGCTCACTCAATTTTTTTATTCCATTACAAAACTAAAAAAAGATTTCTTTGGTAGTTTCAGAAAATCTTGAGCACTATTCACTTCAGAAGTCTTAAAATCGACTTGTAAAGAGAGGTAGGCAGGTAGCCTATTATTTATAAACCCGTAAGTCAAGTTTTAACTTAGCGAGATATAGTTATAGTTATTATGATCCATCTCTCCTTCAAAAACCGATGTCTACACTGACCCATTTTCTCAATCAAGTTGCTTCACGGAACCAGTGTTCTACTAGAGTAATCCTCTCAA
Organism: Olea europaea var. sylvestris; assembly: GCF_002742605.1. Taxonomy (NCBI): domain Eukaryota; kingdom Viridiplantae; phylum Streptophyta; class Magnoliopsida; order Lamiales; family Oleaceae; genus Olea; species Olea europaea. The sequence goes on from NC_036250.1 coordinate 2,140,763, forward strand.
ATAGCCACGTCTGAGACAACCACCTTCATAATATGTTTTTATTACAAATTATTGTAACAATAAAGTTGTCCCAAGCACTGCCTGCTGATTTTATTTCCCATAGAAAAATTATTTATCTGAGGAATATTCTATGCCATTATGAAACGAAGACAAGCCTAGTGAATATTTACTAGTGATCCCAAATAAATCTGTCACAAAAAGTACTGCTGTGGAACATATGCAGTTGGATTTATATGTTTGGCATCTTTATGTCCATGAGCATTATTTATTTAAATAATAAAAATATTATCTATTGTTTTTTTAATACAAGAACTCATATGGGTTCCACCCGTGACTAATCTGTTTGTCGCCCGTAAAAATTATAATCAATCAAAGGTGTCCCTCTTTAATCAGTATTTTAGTAGATAAGTTAAGACATCACTATCACTCTTGAAAAGATTACTTTAGGATGATCTTGTAGTTCCTATGGGCTACGGGATGAAGATGATGAGGTCGGTCCATGTATTTTTCTACCTTCTCTTTTGCCGCATTATGCTTAAAGGGTTAAAGGGAGAGAGTGCGATCAAGCTGTTCGCAATAGTCAACTTGATCTTCTTCCTTAGGGATGTCGAATAAGAAATCACTGAAAGAGCCATGACTTCAACATATTCTTAACAGCAATCGGACCCTTTCAGCTGTGGCCTTTCATTATAAGCATGGAAATATCCAGATTCGTTGGATAGAATCTAGAAATTTGTTGTAATGAATTAGTGAAAAAGATTTTGCAAGAATGTTGGCATGATTTTAGGAGCACACTCTCGAGTTAACATGTTTGGGTGCCATTGCATGATTATTTTCATTCTTAATAGTATCACTAACCCCACTTCGTGGACCGAGTGAATGACCTTGAGGTCGAGGGAAAAGAGAATTGGTTCGTCTCAACCTATTTTGGAGATCGGCTTGTCTCGGCCCATTTGGGGAGTTTCAATGCGGAATTTTATCTTTAACATATCCGTATTTGTTGGTGGCTCATTTGAAAACATCAATATTTAGATTCAATTGCTCTTTTGAACTTTATAGAGATCGAATTGTTTGTGTGAAAGTTTACGTTCTCTAAATGGCCAGATTTATTTATTTATTTAAATTCGATTTTCAAAAGAGAAAAAAAAGCCTTCAATATATATTTCTAGCAGCAACACGACAACATGAGTACAAACATGTCAAATATATTTACTAATGACTGATCATATGAGTATAAAGAAACTACAGTAAATATGCTGTCCCATATTGTACACGTATCATTATTTCTTGTATAATTTTCAGTCTCTCCACCTAAATTACATATTGTAACTGATGCCTTTTGGTGCTGCATAAACTCCACATTTGAAATACAAGTCTCCAAGGCCCTCTTATCTTTTGTTCACCATCAAGATAAACTGTCACCTTCCCTTCATCAACATCATGGATTAGGTTAACCCTAAATAATTTATCATACATCCCACAAGCTGTCACTTGCCCACTGTAATACCTCTGTCCCCATTGTAGATTCTTAATATTATTGTCAATGATTTGTGCGTGCCCCGTGTCGAAGCATGACTGGACACTTTCAAAATTTTCAAAAAAAAAACAATTTCTGTCAAATCAATCTGTCCTCTGATTCCCTATTTTTTAGCCTGTCTGCCTGGCTTTATTCACTAGCTATTGTTCCTCCGTCAGTAGTTGTTGATGAATGTGACTAATTTATTTGACAATATTTTTGGAATATTCCAATTTGATATTCGATAAGTGGAAAAATTTATCCCATTTGACGATTTTTGTTTTATTTGTTTGTGTTCCTCTATATATTTTTTTTTTTTTTTTGGGGTTTTTGAGACTTTTCGTCATCACTGTCAATTTTAATCGTACTCAAGACCCTTTTATTAATGAAGTACAAATCTCTAATCTCGCTATCTAATGGTACAAAGCGCTCGTCAATGTGTTTGATTCCAACATCCCTTCGGGCTTTGAAGATCCGCCACCCTAAGGATAAAATTTTCATAGTGTGGCGTAATAAGCTTGAAAAGCGTTAAGGATGAGGAAACAACAATGTTCTTCGACTTACACATTTTTTCTAGGCTAGCCAGTACATTTTGTCACGTCTATTAATTTTCCTCACCAGTGAGAAACCATCGTCACACAATCCCCTACACATGGAATGCGCTCATTGGCTCCTGTTTGGTAGAAAGTATTTAAAACTTATTTTTCTTCAAACTTATATTTAAAGTACAAGTTCTTCCAATAAAATAAATTTGCACATGAAGTAATAAATATTTCTTACATTTTAATCACACATTCTTTAGAAAAACTTAATTTTCACAAAAATTTATTCTTAAAAAATCTACATCAAACATGCCTTTTGACATAATAACCCATGAGTAGATTCCAGTTTGCCACCTACAATTTAGTTATCCAAACACGGCCTTATTGCGGGTCTATCTCCTCTTGCGCAAATCGCCCAGCATGTTGATATTATCTCCTAATTCTTGGCCTTTCTCCCATTTTATTGGAAGCAATGGCGATTTCAGTAGCAACGGCTGTAGTTCCCGGAAACGTAGCCGTATCCTCTTCATCATCAGTACATTCACAAATAAAGTTTTGCCACTTGTCCTCCCTTCAATTTCCAAATGAGCTTCGTGCCTTAACAATTCGAAACCGAAGGCTCTTATCCAAACTCGGTCCGAGAACTCTTCCTCTGGTAATTACTTTGGATTTTCAGCTCATTTGTGAAAAAAGGAAAGAAGTTATGAATATTTTGCTGGATTTTGTTTGTGGGTTTTATGAACTAGAGTCAATTGGATGTTCAGTATGGTGTAGTTGGATTATTTTCGTGAAGTTTTCAATAATCTCTCGGGTCTGGTAATTTTATATTTATTGGAATTTTAGTTACACAAGTTCGAATTTTTGGCTTTATTTTAAATGAATAAATTCAGGATTCATGCCTGTGCTTCACATTTTTACAATTCATGGTAAATAGGGCTCCACTGTGACTCAACATAGACGCTGAACCTTTGACTATTTAAAGGAAGAGGGAAAAATTCGAAGGGGAGGTTCGTAGAAAAATAGCCCGAAGCATGGAGTTTGGATTCTATAATAAGGGAATAAAAATATAATCTTGGAATCTCTAAAGTTCTCTTTTTCATGTGCTGTCAATTGAATGCATGAGATCTTTTTAACAGAAATACAATGCACCATTTGCATTTTGTGTAATTCAGTGCTTGAGTTGTTTAATAATATCCATTCATCAAATTGAGCTTCAGTCAGCAGTTTTAAAAACACGTGACTAATATCTAGGAAATTGAACATGGTTTGACATCATATTGGGTGTATGGTTACACCTTTAATGCTACTGTAGGGTAAGATTGAGCTTCATATCCAACTAGACCTTGAGTTTGGATTGGTATCACTCATAACCTGTGTTGACAGCTTTATAGTGCCGCACAACTAGTTCAAAGCTGTTTCAAAGAAAATTATGGGTATTTGAAAATTTAGTAAGTGCAAAAATTGTTGTTGGATGCGTAGTACAAGACCTGTTTATGAAGTTTGAGATGCTTTATGGTGAAAAAATTTTCTTACAATTACAGTGTCTGTGTACTGCAGCATAATGTGTAATGCGATTTTCCAACTTAGTTTTTTTTTTCTTTTGTGAGCTAGCTTTATCCAGCTGTAAGTATTTTAGGTAGTTAACATTTTCTTTTGTGAGCTATCTTTTTCCTGTCAGGTTGAGGCCAAGAAGCAGACATTTTCTAGCTTTGATGATTTGTTGGAAAATGCTGATAAACCAGTATTGGTTGATTTTTATGCCACTTGGTAAGCTAGTGATTTTGTTATTTCAGCCCTAGGCTTTCCCCTACAAAAGGAGGATTTTTGTTCAGATATTTTTTAATTGTTCTAGCTTAATCGATCAATTTGTACCTAACTGGACTTTACCCTTTAACTTCAAGAGTATTTTTCGAGCTCTGGTTTTAGTTTTGTGAAGTTATTGTGGTTTCTTAGGCGACGGGAATGAGGGTAAGAAAATCCATGGTTGAATCTGTAAATAATCTAATAGCATTTGCATTTTGTAGGTGTGGTCCTTGCCAGTTTATGGTTCCTATTCTAGAACAAGTCAGTGATTCAATGAGTGATAAAATCCAAATAGTGAAAATCGACACAGAGAAGTACCCTATCATTGCTGAAAAGTACAAAATACAGGCATTGCCAACTTTCATTTTGTTTAAGGATGGGAAACCATGCGACCGCTTTGTAAGTAATTGATTTTCTTTGATTGAACATCTTCTAATGCTTTTTCACATTTAATTAGAAGATTAACTAGGATGTGATTTCCGTTTTTGTCCTTCTGTATTATGACTTTATATTTACTATCAAGGGTAGCAGTCCCCATATTTCCATTCAAGTCATACAAAAGTTGTGTCTAACCAGGCTGGACATCATCAGCTGAGCTAGATTCAACTCCAATCTACACCCCACAAAGGGAAAGGACTGTATACTACTCAGTATCTAGCTACCCTACGGAATTAGACTAAAATGTTATAGTTTCATTCAAAAGACACTGGAAGATACCCAACCTGTACCCATAAACTTAGAAATTGATATCTAACTACATTGATATCTAGCACCTTGTGGGTCCCTTGGTGAAAAGGAATGACCAGAAGGGAAGAAGGCATCAATCCAGCATGGTCAAGTTCCAAAATCGTTGACATTCTTAATCATGTTGTGCTGTTATTCTTTTTCTAATAAAAAAAATAAATAAATCAAATTTGCAGGAAGGTGCAATGGCTGCTGACCTGCTCATTCAACGTATTGAAGCTTCACTTTAAGTTAAGCAGTAGCTTCAGTGGTGAGCTCCCCCCGCATCTGATTTGATAGGATTTGACATGATTTCACAATTGCCAAAGGCCAAATAGATGGATTATTACCATTTCATTTAAGTTGATGCTGCTGTCTAAGATTATGTGGTAAGGATTGTTGGTTTCTTCTCTAACACACATCCTCTCTGTTGATGTACCAATCTAGTTAAGAAATTGAAATTCTTTAACAGTGTCATACTATTTGAGATAGTATTACATATATTATGAAAAGAAATTGATTTTCAGAGTCTCGAGAAAGTATCTGGTTCTCATTATTCATTACTTCTATGTGATGTTATAATAGCTTTCCTTTGCTGCCAACTAACGAATACCTTGAATTTCTTTGAATTCATTCCATGTCATCAAAATTCTTGGAGACTAATGTGTTACAACTAAATAGAATAAAAATAATGTTATTCATAGTCAGCAACTACAATGATCATCTTATATGACAGCTTATTATTTTAGGTAATAGTTTCCTGTAATTATGTTGCCTCAATAACAAGCTAATATCTCAAATAACAAGTTGACACATAAGATGACTACTACAATAGTCGGCTGTAAATAACGTTACTCGTACAATTAACATTACCCTTTTTAGTTATATTATTTATTTTATGTACAAATGTAGCTGAATGAAACTCTTTGCTCTAAAAAATTTTTGTAAGCATGTATGGTTCTTTGAAATTTGACTAGCATATGAGAGTTGATTTTTGGATTAGAGGGGGAATAAGTAAAATGTTAAGAGGAATTGTTTTGTCGATATGTAAACTTGATGTTACTAGTTTATCATATGTCAGTTAACACCTGTGTAATTGAAGGTATGCTATATATGGTCATTTTTCCTGTCCCTTGTATCCTATATTACAAGATAAAGTAAATGTGGTATAAATTGTCGATGAACTGTGATGTGAGCTCTATAGGAGCAACCCAGTGTTAATTTTAATTGAAAATGTTGAAAAGTAAGCAATTTGTGTTGCAAAGCTGAAAGTTGAGATTCTTCCTATAAAAGTTAGCAATTTATTAACAAGCATGATGTCGCGATTAACTTCCAGTTTGAATCCCCCTTCGCTCCCTTTTGTGCCTGCAACTCCATGTAAATAAGCCTCCAAGCTATCAAATTACCAGGAGTTTTCAAGGAGTTTGATTCACTGGTGTCAATGGGCAGCTTTTCACCATCATCTTTGTAATTTATCAATGGGTAGGTAGGAACATCATCTCGGGCATTCCTTATACGCAGAACTCAAAGACTTTGTAGATTAGAGAAGGTATTAAGAAAATTGTATGCACTGGTAACAATATCAATTGCTTTTAGGGTAGAAACTGCTGCTTCCAAGCTATGGCCTGTAATAGTTATGCTGATTTCCTCATCCTTGTATTCTTCTACCAGTCTTCTAACCTCAGTAAGAACCTGGAAAACGATACAAGAAATGGGTAATTTTAGCTTTGCATCTCTTGTGGTGCATTTAGGAGACAAAATGGCATGCAAAGGTTTTCTGTTGTGTTTGGTAGGGAGAAAAGAAGAAGAGTAGGGTGGTATATAATATTTCTTGTTTCATAGTGAAATTTTTTTTACCAAATAATGTTTTCAAAATGCTTAAAAGAAAGTGTCCCATCAAATATTTCATCAGCCATAACAAACCAAGAGCAAATTTTTATATCCTTACTAAAGAAAGATGAAAATCAAGTGCCTCCTCTCCTTCCTTCCCAACCGGGTTGTACGATTTGTAGTAATTCATAGTTTGCAAGTGAATGTGGCGTGAAAGTTTACCTGTTGTCTGGCACTGGTCTTCTTAAAGGGCGATTTTGGATCATTTGAAGTGTAGATGGAGTACCAACCATGATGCACTTTAGGGTTACCATTCTTTCAAAGATTTCTGGTGCCGGAACCAATCCAAATTCAAAATCATTCACCCATTCCAATACCCTAATTGTTCCTCTCCACGCAATCAGGACCTCTCTCCGTCTTAACACTGATTTTCCTCATCTGTGGCCACAGCAACGTACCCCATCCAATTCAATTTCTTACTCTATACTTCTCTTGACAGTGACCTTCTAAGAAACGCCTCTGGATTGATGAACATTTCATTCAGTTTTTTCATGCTTTACCCATCGAGCTTGACTCATATATAGTTTCTTCTATTTGCAATATCAGATTTAAAATTCAGAAGCCGCTTCTGTTGATTTTACCCTTTTTTCACCTGATTATTTTTCAGTATATTTTTTTAGCGGTGGGTGTGTTGTGGATTCAAATCATACATGCATATGATATGACAACCTCTAAATCATCATCTCCACTCCACTGCTGTCAAATTTATCTTTCATGAAATTGAGTGAGACCAAATACATTTAGGAGGTATTACTCGTCTTCAACACAAGAAAGTGGCATATGAAATTCTTTTTCGTGTTGAAACGGGCAATTCTTGATCCTCCCAAAATCGTCTCGTTAAGACTAATACCGCACGTCAGGAATATCAAACGTACTGAAATAGTCATAATTCTTGATCCTCCCCAAAACCATCTCGTTAAGACTAATACCGCACGTCGGGAACACTTCTATAAGCTTTTTAATTTCTCTCCCACTTTAAATGCAATTGCTTATGTGTTAAGTTTGAACTAATTCGAGACATCATACCTTGAAAGGAATAATTCTACTTGTACGTGAAAATTTACATAATAATTTATATACAAATGATCTATCAAAAAGAGAATGGTGAAGTTTTATCTTTTTTATTTGGTTGAAAATTTTTTGATCCAATTATATTTTACCACATTATGTATATATAAATCATTATATACATGTAACACAATCGCTTTCGAAGTCTTGATAGAATGCCACCAGCTTAAAGCCTTTTTTTCGGGGGAGGGGGGGGTTGATTTTGGATTGTTGTATGTGATGAAAGTCCAAGTATATATAAACAAAAATTGAAATTAAATCTGTAGGTTATCATTGAGGCACATATATTCTATACAGTGATGATGATAACTTTGGAAATTCGGTTCAAATGTCAATTTCCACTTTAATTTTATTGGATTCAAAGGTCAAATCGCCCAAAGTAGAAGCAAGTATGAATTTGCTTGAAATCTCAATATTCATTGTTAAGAAACATTTTCTTCTCTTTGGAATGGTTTTTCTCTTTGGCAAAAGGCTATTGGAAATGCAAAATGTGAAAGTCAAATGTATTTGTAGTTGCACGAATACGAGATTTTTAGACATTTCGTGTTAGTTTCACTATGAATGATTGTTATAGTTGGTCGACCTGTATAGCAATTCGCAAGAAAATATAACTTATCATTTATGTTTATGATGTTGAAAATATTACTATAAAAGTTTAAGCTTTTTAGATCATATAGTTTGGTTTAGTATCATAATATAAAAATGCATTAAGTTTAAAGTTTTTGTTATAGTTCATTTACAAATATTGCATGTGTGAGACATTTTGATTTTTAAAAAAATGAAAATTAATTTGAGAGGATCAAATATATACTATGTTGATATTATGTTATAGTGACATTTCGAAGAGTCAGATGACGAACTTTTGTGAGGGCTTATCAAAACTCTATTATGGATAGAAAGTCTTGTCTTTAAAGTGACCAAATGTAGCCGGTTTCGAGTCTAATCAAACACTACTCTTTGGATGGCCAATACTTAACTCAATTGGAGAGATTGAAGTCTTGTCAGACTCATAATTCAGATTCACGTCTCCCAAACGGGTTTGCATAAGTCCAAGAAGTTTTTAGATCTATGAAATTTTCATATCGGCATATACCCTTCTTGCCATATTTGCAGCAAGAAACAAGGGAGAAGACAACAAAATTGAGTTGAAAATATCATACGGGCATATATGTTGCAAGAAAATGAATATTTTGGGTTAAATAACAAGTGAAGTTCAATCGAGTGAGATAATGGGAAAAACTAATGGATTCTGTCATAGTGATTTACCATGCCTATTTTCTCATACGTTCGGATATTTTTATTTATTTATTTTTTTTTTTTTTATTAAGTTATGGTATATCCCATATGCTTTTGAAAGGTTGAGGATCAAATATGCTATTATCCCAAAAAAATCCAACCCTCTCTCCAATGGCCAATTCTATTGGATGTCTGCCCAAATCATGAGATACCACTCTAATCTACTTTACACACGTCCAACTCACAAAATCAGATGCTCACAATCAAAGAGGTTACTCTTAATGCCAAAATGAATAAATCCAGTTTCTTTTCGAGCTCTTTTATTTTTTATTTTTTTTCTTTTTGTAAGAATTTGAATTTTTTAGCACGTGTGGCTAAAAAATAAGATTTTTTTTTTTAAATTTACGTATAAAATTATTTATTGAAATAACGTGTAAATGAAAAGAAGTTTAAATTTTAAAAGCAAACTCATTTTTATCCAAATCTTGGGCCCTTCATTTTTCCTAACACATACGTTGTAGGAAAATGATAAACAGACAGGCTAAAAAATAGGAAACAAAAAATAGACTAAAGTGACAGCAAGTTGTTGGGTGTTTTTTTTTTTTCCTTCAAACTCTTCGATCATATATCGAAATGTGTATAGTCTGTTTCTGTAGCATTCCTATACATATATACCGTCGTGTACAAACGTGGCATTACTTCGGCACTATATGTCCCACGAAAATATAAGAAAACTATAAATTCTATGGCCAACCAATAACAGATTTTTGTTTAAATGTCTATCGTGTCTTGCCATTTATCTCTAACTTGTGGCCCAAATGAAAGCATTATCCTTCAGATTTTTTATCTTTATTTTCCTTCTTTGATATGATTACTGGATTTTTGTGATCTAGCATAGAGTAGAGTATAATTTGCTTTTTAAATATTTACTATTCAGTACCTAAGATCAGAAACTAATTTTCATGTATAAAATATTTTAGAAAGAAATTTTGAATTAAACACATACATTATGAGTCAACGATAAACATGTATCAAAGGGTTAAAATGATCTTATTCTTCTTAAAGTAGTAGTCACTAAAATTCTTAACCGTTACACTAAGATCACTTGATTGGAAATATTAACAAAAAAAAAAAACCATGGTAGATACAAACGGCAATTAATCTTGGGGATCAATAAATTGGGGATTTAGGAATGACGTTTATGTTCGAATTAATAATATTTGCGTGGTAAAAAACATTTAGCATGAAAGCTTATTACAAGAATACGTCTCTAAACTTAAAGGTGTTTTTTTTAATTAAAATCTACTATTATATTTGACGTGGCATACTAGTTAATGTCATTCGTATCCACGTTGATATGTAATGGCACTACATAGGATTTTTTTAACGTTTTCAGTCGAGTAATCATATAACCACTGAAAACCTGAGTGATTGAAAATTACTCTAATGATCATTTTGAAACTTTTAACAAACTTCAGTGGCTGTTAATTAAAATTAACCCAGTCAACAGCGTCACTTTATTAGCAATAATGGTAATCTCTTTAGTAAAGAAATAGAGAATATTCTGAATATATATTGAGTTATAACTGTTAAATCTTCCCGACAGATTTTTCTTTTTCTTTTTCTTTTTCTCTTTTTCTTTTTTTCTTTTTTTTTTTTTCAAAAAAGCAGTGCCGACAGACGTGATTGATGGAAACTGACATTTATGGATAAGGCAACCCTATTTGACAATTTTACCCTTGCATTTAGTTAAAGAGTAATTATATTGCAATTTTCTTATCGTTTTTATTGTTGACAATTTTACCCTTGCATTTAGTTAAAGAGTAATTATATTATTATCAACTTATCGTTTTTATTGTTGACGATTTTACCCTTGCATTTAGTTAAAGAGTAATTATATTGCAATTTTCTTATCGTTTTTATTGTTGACGATTTTACCCTTGCATTTAGTTAAAGAGTAATTATATTATTATCAACCAAGGAATTATTTCGATTTCATTCTAGCTAAGTAAGAGTGTAACTCAATAAATTTTGATTTTTATTATGGTTCAACTATTTAAAAATAGAATGATCATTAATTGAAAATGATAGAACAGTCGTTCGATTTGTGTGTTATAACAGAATCTATTGTATATCTTTAACACGTCCTTTGCGTGCATTCTACGAAATTTTAAAAGCCACTTAAAAGAAAACAATGAGAACGGTTGACAGTGAACATGAGCGACCCAACGGTGGTCTTGGGGGGTCACATGACCCCCCCCCCAAACTTTTGATTATTATTATTATTATTTATTATTTATTTATTTTTTGGGATAAATTTTGTTTGATATCGATTGAAATCTAAATCAAAATCAACAATTAATTTTAATAACATATCTTATGAAACCCTTAACTTTTTAACTTTTATTAAAATATACTAAAAGTCTGATTTTAACCTCCACCAAATTGGGGCAAAATTACAATAATTTTGAAGTTTTTTTCCCTTACTCAATCTCACATACTCCCTCACACATTTTATCAAAACTTAAACCCTTCTAATTTTGTTAAATTTGTCTATAATTTTTCTACAAATCGTCACATCTACTACAAATTTTCACTTTCCAATTAAATTTTTAATTAATTAGAACATAAATTTGCATTTTCTCTTATCTTATTTGTGTACATAGAATGTGTCTAAATCGATTATATACAATTTAACTTATATTTAACGAAATATATTTATTTTATTGAATATTAGTTATATGTTTTTCCTTTCGATGACTTGAATTGATTGTTTGTATTTTAATACACTATAATTTTTTTAAACATAAATATGCAATTTCTTGTAATGAACAAAATATTAATGAAATGACTGTTTAAAATCAAATGGATGAAAATGATGAGCAAAATATTAATGAATAAATGTTTTTTAAATGTAAATCTGTATTTTCTTAGGTCGGGTATAAATCATTCCAAAATCAAGAACAAAGTATTCAATTTGTACAGAGTTTGACTGTACCCTCTAACTAAAAATTTTCGCGTCCACCCCTGACAATGAAGCTTATAGATATTAATTTTTTTTTTTCATATTTTTGTAATGAAGTTTTAATAGCAGGAGTACTTGTTTGTATTATGTTTATAGTACTCAAGTTATTTTTTAATTTTTATTAATATATTTCGATATATACATAAATATTTTTTCATTACTTATTTCTATTAATTTATAATTTGAAAATTTATAAGCACTCTTTGAACATGCTTAGTCGTCGATCTTCCTTTTTTTTTTTTTTTTTTAAAGCACAAATGGTCCCTAGAAAGTCATACTTCAGTTAGAAAAACCATTGGAGAGGACATACTTAAACATGGACTGTCTGTGCTTTATGAATGGCAGTACTTACATTTTAGTTGATTAAGAACAAACGAAGAGGATGTGTCCAAAATAGGTTAGGTTAGAGACCATATTGCTCTAAGAGCTGAAGATTGGGAACTATACAAATGATAAAGTTGTTTAAAATTTAGCCCCTGTTTGGTGACTATTGTTTTAAAAAAAAAAATTGCAATAAAATTATTTTCAACCATACATTCACACAATAAAATATTATAAATTTAAACACAAATTTTTTTCCTACTCTTTAACGACACATTCTCCTCAAAATACTATTCAAAATTCTTTTTTTAATAATGGACTCCAAAATAGGGCGTATTAAGAGCATCTTCATTGTAATCGTGGATTGCTGAAAATATTGTATTACACAAGAAAGAATACACGATGTGCAGAAAATTTCCTCTCCTATGCATCAAATTAACAAGGATTCCATTACATGGTCATTATAAAGAAAAATGGATAATGTATAGATGTTCATTTAGATATGAAGACTCAACTAGAGGGAGTGAATTACTAAGCACATGTTTGATGTAGTTAAAACCTAATTTTCAATAAATATTTATAAAAGTTGATGATATGTGGTTGAAAGGTTAATAAAAATTATGAATTCTATGAAATGTGTGATTAAAATTAATTGTTGATTTAAACTTAGGATATTTGATGAATTTATATGGAAATAACTTATTTACATGAAAATTGTCAATTAAATATGTTTGATTAATTTAATCTTTTAAAAATGTTATACTTGTCCATTTTTCATTAGCTGATAGATGAGAAAGAACGAGAGAGTTACTTGAAAAATAAAAACCCACTCCCCTAAAGAAAATATTTTTCTTATTTCAAGAAAAATATGATAATGTGAACAAAAGTAAGAAAATATTTTCCATGAAAAAATATCAATCAAAAAACACGAAAGTAGAAATTTGGATAGAAAATTGACATTTTCTATGAAAAATATTGGCAATCAAAAGCACTCTTAGATTTTTATCAACTTTTTTAATTATACCGAATATGGCTAAGACATGGAGTTCGGTCTTAAAAGTTAACATTTTTAAGAAGAATAGTACAAGTAATTATATATTGATTTATATTTTGATACTTCACCTTATGAGATTTATTAATTAGCATACACTCACAAGACGGCGATTTGTGTTAAGGATATAATCTTGAAATTCATGTAATCTTTTTGAGTTTTATTGATCAAATTGCTCATTATAATATAATAACATATACATGATACCATATTAAGATTAGAGATTTGACCTTAATAGGAATGACAAAAAATTTCTTTGAATTTAATACACGCAGGACTCCACTCTGAATGGGTTGGAGATTCTTGGGACTTACACCGCTCTCACGGCCTCGCCCCATCCCGTCCTTAAGGAGGGATAGGAGGCATTGCAAGGGGAAGAACCTCAAACTGAAAGAGGGACAAGGATGAATGCCACATTTCGTTGCAATCTTTAAATCTTAAAACAAACAAGATTAAAAGAAGTATCAAACTCTTATATATTGATTTATATTTCAATATTTAAAATAAGTCAGCAAATTTTAAATTCTCTCTCTTTTCTCTTATTTTTTGTAAATTCTCTCTTGCAGAAGGGCGATTCTTGGTGACAACTTGTCACTTTGGCCTTCCCCGTTGTAAAAATGAGTGGAAGATATGATTATTTCCTGATGCCGACACCGATCGGTATTTAATTGGTGCGGCACTGTGCAGTTGAACTTGGCCACGTGTTATTTCTCCAAGGCTGAAACTTTGAACTATATTGTAACGAATATATAGTATCCTAACCGTCCAAGTAATATTGTTCCATTTATGCATCTCAACGGTCCAATTTCCATGCAATCAAACTTTATAAATAGCATGCACCCACTCCATCCAATTACACACATCTCTGAATCATTATTCACTTTGTAATTTTCATTAATAGTAAAATGGCTGAAGAGAAGAAGCACCACGGCCTCTTCCACCGTCACAAGGACGATGAGGATGAGGAGAAGCCCGCCTACTCTGAGAATACCTATGGCTCTGGTGACAGCTACAAGACAACTGGTGTTGGAGGCGAGTATAATACCACTACTGGTGGTGGTTATTCAACTGGTGGTGGCGACTACAATACCACTGCTGGTGGTGGTCGCTACAATACAGATACTTCTGGTGACGACTACAATCCAAACGCCGGCCGTACCGGATACGGTGGTGATTATGAAAAATCAACTGGTGGTGGTTATTCGACTGGTGGAGGCGACTACAATACCACTGCTGGTGGTGGCCGCTACAACACAGATTCTGCAGGTGACGACTACAATACAACCACTGGTGGTGCCCGATATAATACCGAGACTGCTGGTGGCAGATACAACACAACCGTTGGCGGTGGTGATTATGAAAAATCGTCTGATGATTATGAAAAATCAACTGATGATTATGAGAAAGAAAAGAAGGAACATAAGCATAAGGAACACCTCGGAGAGATGGGAGCCCTCGCTTCTGGGGCTTTCGCTTTGGTAAATATCTCTTCTTTTATTTTTATTGCAGATTAAAATATAATTCGTCAATTCTGATCAATTGGACATGATAAATATTTTACTATCTTTATTCCTTAATCACGTTCAGTACGAGAAGCACGAGTCAAAGAAAGACCCCGAGCATGCCCAAAGGCACAAGATAGAAGAAGGAGTTGCAGCAGCTGTCGGGGTTGGTTCGGGTGGATATGCTTTCCATGAGCATCACGAGAAGGAAGAGGCCAAGGATGACGAAGAAAGGGCAGAGGGAGAGGGAAAGAAGAAACACCACTTGTTTTAACTATTTAAAAATATATATTGTCTTAATTTTCTATTGTCATGTGCTATGCTATAAATAAAATTCCAATATCAATATTGTTCTAATTATGTAATGCGAGACGGGGAGGACTCTAACTCAGAAAACTAGAGCATTGAAGTAAGAAATATGGTGTCGTGTTATAGTCCTTCCTCGCCCACGCCACTATTATCTTACTGTGTTTAGTGTGAGTTGGTAATAAAATTACTTCTTGGTTTGCTCTACATGAGACATGATTAAGAATTTTTTTTTTTTTTTTTTATTAATTGAAGCATATTTTTATTTAATTTTATATCAATATCTCAATAATTGCCTAGGTTGGGAGACGTTCAAAGTCATCCTCAATTTAATTGTCTTTGACAACTTGAAAAAAAAAAAAAAAAAAAATTACACCTTGAAATTAAGATGTCAACTACCACCAAAGAAGTTAGATTTCAATAATGCCGAATTAAATAAATATAACATCAAAACTCAGTGGATATAAATGTTGGGCCCTTCAGTTTTCCAAAAAAAATTATCTCTATAATAATGATCTTCCACAAACGTGGCACCATGTTGCTCTTACATTACATGGCCTACGAAAGCAAATATCCAAATAATGCAAGAAAAATCAATAAAATACTCATTTTAAAGCAAGAGTGGTAATTAAGCAATAACTGTGAATAGAGAATATTCTGAATAGGTAGTAAATGATACCTGTTACTATTCTTAACTGCACGAGAATTAAGTCACCATCTTGCCGATAGATTTTAATGAATTCTAAGGATAAAAGAAAATCTAAATCGTTGTGTTCAGGTAGTGGTGGTGATGGCAATTGACTGGTGATGGTTTGAGCAGGTGAATAAGGGAATGGGGATCGTTGGAGAATAAAACTTGTTTATTCATTTCAAAAATACTTAGTGATGATACCAAAAATCGTACCTGCTGATTTTCCGAGTTTGATGATTCGGGTTGATCACAATAGCGGTCTTCTGATACCTGAAATAAAGGCAACGAGGTATGTAGTGTACTTCTAGTAGGATCGTGTTGGTTGGATGTTTTTATCCAAGAGAATTTCTATTTATAAAGAGTGTCCTACTTGTAATGGAATTGTTTGACAAGCGGTATCAGGGTTGATGTAGAATCCTTGGGTGTTTAGCTTTGTTTGTTAGGTACCCAGGTCCTAGGAGGCATGTAGGTGGCGTATGTCTCGAGGACTATTCTCCAGGACCTGAGAGAATGTAAATATGTCCTAGAGGTATCTCGAGGACTACGATACCTCGAGGACTTAGGGAGACCCGAGGACCATAGCAGAGAAATGAGATGGGGTATACATGGAGTCCTCGGGATAAACTCCTCGGGGTATATAAATATTGACATAGTCACTGGCCCCCGTGCACTCGTCCTAGAGATCGAGCTCTTAGGATGGGGTGCACATAGGTTATGTCATTTCTCGAACCTTCGTCGAGAAGTGATGGCTGATGATATAGGTCGAGATATGACCGTTGCAGAGAGTGGCTTGGATTTGTGACACGTGTCTTCGTGGACGGTCGTAGATAGCGACCTTTGGCCTCCCATCGTTTTCACCTATAAATACTGTTGTTCTCACCTTTATTTTTCACTTTTACCCACTGTAAATCAGAGTTCTGCGAGGTCGTGCTCGAGAAAAACACTTTGGGAACTTCTCAAGTCGTCGGGAACTCCAGGTAAGGCTCGAGACTTTAAGTTGTTCATAAGCTAAGTCTTAAGTTTGCTAAGTGATGTCGAGTAGTGAGGGTCGAGAATCTTCTAGTAGTTTTAGTAGTAGTGAGGACGTAGGGACCTCGATAATACCAACGGCTATTCCCCAGAGGCTACTTCCGAGGCCCAGGTTAATATGGTTTTTGAGTA
>NC_036250.1:2157664-2195482 GCF_002742605.1 Olea europaea var. sylvestris
GCTAGGGAATATGGTATAATGCCTAATTGCGATGTTAGATTTCCTGACCCCGAGGATAGGATTATTCGAGCACGACGAGGGGAGTTTGTTATTTTTAGGGAGACCCTTAAGGCTGGCTTTAGGTGGCCCCTTCACCCCTTCTTTATTGCTCTATTAGACGAGCACTCCATGTGCCCGGGGCAGTTAGTGCCCAACGCCTGGAGAATGCTCGTTTATTTTTTTATAGCATGTAGATACTTAGGTATCGAGCCCAACATTGGCCTCAGCAAATTAGTGTTCGAGCTTAAGAAGCATCCTCGATACACTTGTTTTGGCTACCTCTCGACGATTGGGGGTTTTAAAGTCCCGAGGATGGCGAGCTCTTTGAAGGGGTGGAGGGAGGGGTGGTTTTATGTTATAGCCCAAGAACCCGATCTTCCTTTCTGGCCTGATTGGGGAATCCCCGACGCCGAGAAATTCTGTGAGGGCCAGGTGTATCCGGATGTTTTGGAAGAGCATAGGAGGATGCTGGTCGGGCTTAGCCCCCTTTTCTTGACGATGAAGGAGATTGGGGAAGAGGTTATAGACCTGGCAGATATTAGAGGCGTCGAGGGTAGGGATGTTCCTTTATTATTATTTTTTGAAAAATACCCTGACCTTATGCTCGTTCTAAAATGTTTGTAAATTTTTGCAGGTATGTCTTTTGATCCTCGGGCTCTTTGAAACTTTGTCAGCACAAGGGCAGACGCTCGAAAAGCAAGAAGAGGCCTCGAGGGACTCCTGAGGGTGCGAGGGGGCCTGGCGAAACTTCTCGAGCACATCCACAAGTCTCGACCCCTCTGCAACCGAACCTTAGATCTCCCACTCCTCGGGTCGTCGCTCCTCGGCCTCCTTCTGAAGTGGTTGACCTTGAGGATGACCCGTCTCTCACCGGGGACTTTGAGACTTGCCACCTCGCTCCTGAGCTCATAAATAAATACAAGGAGGAGGTCAAGCTCGAGGATGGGATGAAGGTCCTCGAGGGTCTTACGGTGAAGGTAATCTTCGGGCTTTCGACTTTAATCTCAAGTTTTTTTTTTGTCGAGATTAATACTTGTCATTTTCTTCATTTTTTCCAGATGTTGAGTATAGCTTGAGAACTTTCTCTGCAAGGGCTCGAGGAGGCCAAGAGGGCAGCTGGGGTCGAGACGTCCATGGCCTCTAAGGACAGCAGGATTCAAGACCTCGAGGCACAGGTCGAGGTTTTATTGAAGGAGCGTGATGAAGTGAGAAGGGAGGCTGCAAAGGCCAGGGATGACCTGGTTGTAGCAAAGGATGAGGTCGAGGGCTCGAGCTCATCCAGAAGACAGAGGATTTTGGGCGCGAGCTCACGGCTGTCAGGGAGAGGGCCTGGGAGGAGTTTAAAACGTCCGAGGACTGCGACAAGATAAAAGGGGAGTACGCGTCGGGGGCGTACTTCCATGCTCTGAAAGAAGCCCGGGCCTTCCTCCGTCAGAAGTTGCCCGACGTCACTCCGGACGACCTGAAGACAGTGCCTTCCATTGCTGATACATTGGAGCTCTCGGGTTCGGAAGATGGAGGAGGATCAGGCGGAGATGAGGACGACGGTCTTGAGGACGACGTTGAGATTGACATCAGCAACCTCGACCCTCCTTTTGGCCATATTGGATGACTTCCCCCCATCCCGATCTTTTGTAATTTTTGTTTAAAGTTTGAACATGTATTTTGATCGAGGACTATGTATGTTCTAAAGTTAATTTCTTTGAACTATTTATCTCGACCCCTTGGACCTCATACACTCGAGCAAACAAAAATGGAAATTAACTGCTCATGCAACATTGAAGAGTTTACTCGAGGATTCTACAACTCGAGCATATTTAAGGGATTAAAAATTGAGTGACATTCTCGAGGACTGTAAAACCTCGAGCACAACAAACTTAAAAAGTGATAATGTGACATTCTCAAGGACTGTAAACCTCGAGCACAACTAACTTAAAAAGGTTGGGTTGTGCGACGTTCTCGAGGACTTTTAAACCTCGAGCACAATTAACTTAAAAAGTTGGGTTGCGATATTCTCGAGGACTTCTAACCTCGAGCACAACTAACTTAAATAGTTGTTATTTGCTCGTGATATCCTCGAGGGATTGTCAAAAATGATGTAGGATTTTTGTATGTCCTCGG
Organism: Olea europaea var. sylvestris; assembly: GCF_002742605.1. Lineage (NCBI taxonomy): Eukaryota > Viridiplantae > Streptophyta > Magnoliopsida > Lamiales > Oleaceae > Olea > Olea europaea. Next base: position 2,159,825 of record NC_036250.1, read on the forward strand.
GTGATACTATAACGGTTTACGCTTGAGTATATGATCAAGACTTTTTGTGCTTGCGCAGGGCAATGCTTTGGTGCTTGCGAGGGGTAAGGCTTTTTTGAGTGCTTGCGCGGGGCAAGGCTTTTTTAAGTGCTTGCGTGGGGCAAGGTTTTTTGTGCTTGCGCGGGGCAAGGCTTTTTTATGCTTGCGCGGGGCAAGGCTTTTTTATGCTTGCGCAGGGCAAGGCTTTTTTGAGTGCTTGCTCGGGGCAAGGCTTTTTGTGCTTGCGTGGGACAAGGCTTTTGTGTTTGCTCGGGGCAAGGCTTTGATGATTCCTGGGCGCAAAGTAAACAAAAGGGCTGTTATACCCGAGGTTTGAATTTACTAATTTTTCGGACTGGACTTGGATTTATATTGTATCCAAACTGCCTACGTACCCAAATGGGATCAAGCCGAACGTAGTTCATTATGAGAGAAAACAAAAAACATGCTTGGGCATGCAGGCCCGCTAAACTAGAGAAATAAAATGCAAGGGCGCGCATGCCCGAGGAACCAAAAATAATATTCAGAAGAAAAAATGCAGGAATAAAAAGAAAATCTCCTAGATGTCATCGAGAATGTTACTTGTAGTATAATTTCAGATTATCAGCGTTCCAGGGCCTTGGAAGAGGTCTACCCGAAGTGTCTTTTAGACTGTATGCTCCCTTGCGAACCTGTCGTATGACCTCAAAGGGTCCTTCCCAGATGGGCCCGAGCTTCCCAGGGGGGTGACCTGCAGCTTCGGCCCTCCTCAGGACCAAGTCGCCTGCTCTGAACCTCCGAGTCTTGACTTTGCTATTAAAATGTTTTGCTGTCTTAGTTTGTAAGAGGCCACCTTTATAGTGGCTTGCTCCCGCACTTCTTCCAAGAGATCAAGATGTTCAGTTGTATGCTCCAAGATTTCTGGCACGAGCCTCCTATGGCTCGGGAGTCTAATTTCTACCAGGACCATTGCTTCAGTGCCATAGGCTAACATAAAGGGGGTTTCTCCTGTGGTTGTCCTATGAGTTGTTCTATACGTTCAAAGTATAGAAGGCAGCTCGTAGGACCAAGATCCCCTAGCATTGCCTATTCTTGTTCGGAGGTCTTGTAATATAATTCGATTTGTTACCTCGGCCAGACCATTGCTCTGAGGATGTGAAACTGATGTCAGACGGTGATCAATCCCAAGGTTTGAGCAAAAGTCCCTAAACTGTTGATTGTCAAATTGCCTGCCATTGTCGGTGATGAGGACCTTTGGTATCCCAAACCTGCAAATGATAGATCTCTAAGTGAAGGCTCTTAGCTTGGGCTCCGATATTGTGGCGAGAGGTTCGGCCTCTACCCATTTTGTGAAGTACTCTACTGCTACAGCAACAAACTTTAATTGACCTCTAGCCACAGGAAAGGGACCGAGGATATCGACTCCCCATTGTTCAAATGGGGCCGAACAGTTAATGTTGGTTAGGTCTTCGGCTGGTGAGTGGATAACATTACCAAACCTCTGGCACCTATCACATCTTTTAACATATTCTGAGGTGTCTTTTTTCATAGTTGGCCAATAGTACCCATATCGTACGAGTTTAAAGGCCAAGGCCCTGGCTCCTTGATGATTCCTGCACACACCTTCATGAACTTCAGCAAGGGCCTGAGATAATTCTGATGGCCTGAGACACCTTAGGTACGGAAGAGTAATACTTCTGCGGAAAAGGACACCGCTGATCATGCAGTACCTAGGAGCTCGGGCTCTGATGCTTCTGGCCAACCTGGCATCGCTTGGTAGATTTCCACTTGTGAGGAATTCGATGATTGGGTCCATCCAGGATGGTTCGTTGTCAATGTCCATGATGTCGAGGATTTGGCTGATGCTGGGTTCTGTGATGATTTTAATGTGAACTGTTCTGTCAAGGCCGTCCACCCCCATGAACACAAGCCTGGATAATGCATCGGCTTTTCCGTTGTCCTTTCAAGCAATTTTTGCAATTTCACAACTCTTGAATTTTCGTTGAAGATCCTGAACCTTCATATAGTACAAACTCATTTTCTCGTCTTTCCTTTCAAATGAACCTTCAATCTGTCCGACCACCAGTTGTGAGTCGCTGAATATCTTTATGAACTCGAGCTCAAGGCAAAGGGCTAGCTCAAGAGCAATAACGACGGCCTCATACTCGGCCTTGTTGTTGGTTGCTTCAAACTTGAACCTGAGAGCGCATTGAATTTCTGTTTGTTTGTCAGGGCTGATGATGACGACCCCTGCGCCCAAGCCCGAGGAGTTGGATGCTCCATCCACAAAAATTTGCCAAGTGTCCAAATTAGTACTCATGCTCGAGCTGTCACCTGGCCCTCGAGGCCTAGGGGTTAGTTCTGCAATGAAGTCGGCTAGAGCTTGGGCTTTGATAGATGGGCGTGGTTTGAATTCTATGTCAAATTCTCCAAGCTCGATTGCCCATTTCATCAGTCTTCCCGATACGTCCGGCTTCTGAAGTATATGCCTAAGTGGTTGATTAGTGAGCACCACAATAGGGTGAGACTGAAAATATTACCGGAGTTTTCGTGCTGCTATAACCAAGGCAAGGGCAAGTTGTTCCGCCAAAGTATACCTTGTTTCCGCATCCAGTCGGACCTTGCTTGCATAGTAGATTGGTTGCTGGACTTTGTTAACCTCTTTCACCAAGACCCGGCTGACCGCGTTTTGAGACACGGCCAAGTACAAAAATAAGGTGTCACCAGGTTCAGGCCTAGTGAGAATAGGAGGAGATGCCAATGTCTACTTGAGCTCCTGAAAAGCTTTCTCACAGTCTTCACTCTAATCGAAGCCTTGGTTTCCTCTGAGGACTTTGAAAAAGGGATAGCACCTGTCTGATGCTCGGGACATGAACCTGTTCAAGGCTGCTATCCTATCAGTCAACCTCTGTACCTCTTTCTTGTTCCTTGGTGATTCCATAGATGCCAAGGCTTGTATTTTATCAGGGTTGGCCTCTATCCCCCGGTGAGTGATCATAAAGCCCAAGAACTTGCCCGAGGCCACGCCAAATGCACATTTTTTCAACTTCATTCCGTACTTTCGCAAGGTGTCAAAAACCTCTTCAAGATCTGAAATATGCTGGTCCACCTGTTTGCTCTTGACCACCATGTCATCAACGTACGCCTCCACGTTCCTTCCAATCAAGTTAGCAAAGACTTTGTTGATGAGTCTTTGGTATGTTGCCCCTGCATTCTTCAAACCGAAAGGCATGACCTTATAACAGTATATGGCGGAATCGGCCATGAATGATGTCTTTTCTTGATCTTCCTCGGCCATGAGGATTTGATGATAACTAGAAAATGCATCCAAGAAGCTGTACAACTTATGTCCGGACGTGCTATCCACCAAGTTGTCAATCCGTGGTAGGGGATAACTATCCTTTGGACATGCTTTGTTAAGATCTGTGAAGTCAATGCAGACCCTCCACTTACCATTGACCTTCTTTACTAAAACAACATTGGGAAGCCAATCGGGATATTGGACCTCCCGAATGAACTAAGCACTAACGAGTTTGTTAATTTCTTCGCGAATGATCTCCCGACGTTCTGGGGCAAACTGTCTTTTCCTCTGCTTTACTGGTCTGGCCCCTGGGCTAATGTTAAGCCTATGGACTGCAATTTTAGGGTCTATCCCTGACATATCCTCAACCTTCCAGGCAAAAAGTCAATGTTGCGAGATAAGCAACCAACAAGTTTTGTCTTTAGGGTGACGTCAAGATCCCGACCAATAGTCGCCTTCTTATCATGCTCGAGCTCAATTTCCATCAATTCTTCGACAGGGGCATCCTCAGCAGGGGGTTGGTTTGGAGCGGACGAGCTTGCTGGTGGAAGACCTGAACGTGTGTTTACCATGGCTTTTGGTAGCGGTTCCCACAGACGGCGCCAATGATGATACCAAAAATCGTACCTACTGATTTTTCGAGATTGATGATTCGGGTTGATCACGATAGCGGTCTTCCGATACCTGAAACAAAGACAACGAGGTATGTTCTCGTCGCCCCTCCGATGCTTAAGTCAGAAAGGGAAATATAAGCGTGAGGCTATGTGCTGAAGAATAATGAAAAAACGTACCTGAATAATGGCTCAAGGTTCTACTTTTATAGGGTTGGGTAGTGTACTCCTAGTAGGATCGTGTTGGTTGGATGTTTTTATTCAAGGAAATTTCTATTTATAAAGAGTGTCCTACTTGTAATGAAATTGTTTGACAAGCGGTATCAGGGTTGATGTAGAATCCTTGGGTGTTTAGGTTTGTTTGTTAGGTACCCAGGTCTTAGGAGGCATGTAGGTGGTGTATGTCTAGAGAACTATTCTCGAGGACCTGAGAGAATGTAAATATGTCCTCGAGGTATCTCGAGGACTACGATACCTCGAGGACTTACGGAGACCCGAGGACCATAGCAGAGAAATGAGATGGGGTATACATGGAGTCCTCGGGATAAACTCCTTGGGGTATATCAATATTGACATAGTCACTTAGGATTGTTGCTGAATTTTTTATTTTATTATTATTATTTTTTAAATATTTTTTGGGCAGAAGAGCATCTACACTAAAGTCCTTGTTCCCTTGGGCAGAAGGATCTTTGAAAGCCGTGGCGGGGGGCTTTGATCGTGAAAGTCCTACAGGAATCAGTGGGGTACAATAGACTGGACCAAGGTAAGAGACCTCATGTGGAAATTGAAAAATGGCTTCGAAATAGTGGATCTTGACTAGGTTCTATCTGCTGAGGGACTAATCAAGGAAGGCTTATCTATATGTATTTATTGAAGGAGGCCCTCGAAGATATTTCATAGTGTAAAGCTAATATAAAAAAAAAAAAAATACTATTTACAATCAGTGTTTACAGTAGTAATCTTATTACGTGGCGGCTTGTTATTTGGGGGCATTAATTTCATGTAATTCTATTGCCTCAAACAACAAATTATCATATGAGATGATTCTTGCAGTCGTTGGTTATGAATAACAAACTTAATATAAAAATAGATTAAGGATCAAGTCTGAGGGTGGGTGAAACAAAATAAAGTAGTTATAAATTGGCATGCGAAACCAAAATGAAACTTTCCTAGTCCCTGTTTGGCTCCCCTTTTTTTTCAGATTTTAATGTTTGGAATAGTATTTTTTTAGAGCATGTATAATTGAAAAAGAAGAAAATTTTTCGATTTATATATAATATTATTTTATAAAAATTTGTGTAATTAAAAATAAGAGAGGAAAATTAAAAAGAAAGGGAGCCAAACATGGGCTTATTCAGTTTTGAACTATAAGAATGCTAGACTGAAGATCATCATGCTATTTAGTTGATTTCTTTTTATTTTTAATTTAAAGAGGGGATAATTGCGTCATTTTACATTGCTTTAACGGTCAAAATTGACGAAGGGACGGGATTTGCTATACTTTTGAAAAGTTTAGACGGTATGTGCTAAAGAGAAGAGATGAAATTATGATTATGCCCGGGGTAACATCACAATGCACAATATGTGATGCAAATATTCATATAATTAAAAAATGTTGACATAATTATGTGGCCAACCTCTTAACCTGCCAGTTTTCAGTTGGTGAGATACTATGCAATTGAACTTGGCCACGTGTTCACTTCTCCGTATAGTAAAATTTTACGACGTTAACTAGGGTTAGACATCGTTGTCACACAAAATGACAAGTAGCTAAGCTAGTTGATCACGATTCATGAACATTACTATTGGTAAAAATGGAAATCAACTACAAAATTGTCCATCGAGTATAAAAAAACGAATGGTAAACTCTGTTTGTATCAATACTAAAGAGATCCGTGAACGATAGAAGATCCTAACCGTCCAACTTATGGGTCCACTCCCTGGCATGAAATCATACTATAAATTGCACAATCTAGAAGCAATGACAACACAACTCACTAGGGTTAACAATTTTCATTTATTATCTAGCATTTTACATTTAACTGCACTTCCACCACAACCACCCCCACCATCATCATGGCTGAAGAGAAGAAGCACCACCACCACTTCCACCACGACAAGGACGAGGACAAGCTAGTCGAGGCAGTTTACTCCGACAGCGCCTACGGTACTGAGAAATACGAGAAAGAAAAGAAGGAACATAAGCACAAGGAACACCTCGGCGAGATGGGCGCAACTGCTGCTGGTGCCTTTGCCCTGGTAAATTCTCTTGTTTTGTTGTGGCCAGTTTCATAATTTATCAAACTATCTCATCTAAAAGATTAAGGTCTCCAATTTTTTGGGCAAAGGTCTGACACGTGGACAATTTTTGTTCTTTAATAACGTTTAGTATGAGAAGCACGAGTCAAAGAAAGACCCCGAACATGCCCACAAGCACAAGATTGAAGAAGAAATAGCAGCAACAGTTGGGGTTGGAGCCGGCGGATATGCATTCCACGAGCATCACGAGAAGAAGGAAGCCAACAAAGAAGAAGAAAGGGCTGAAGGAAAGAAGCATCACCACCTCTTTTAACTATTGCCAGTGCTTGATTTCTATGGTTTTATGTTCTGCCTTAAATAATATTTGTGTGTAACTAAGACTATGGCTTCACCAGCAAATGCCTAGTATAGTATATATGGTGTAGACTGGTATTCCTGCAGTGTGGTTTGTAATTACTTGGTGTTCATTTTGCTCTATAAATGAGGACTTCACCTTTTAATTAAGTAGACTATGCATAATGCAAACTAAGGAGTTCAAAATGTTTGGATAAGCTTAACAAGAACTCAAAGTACTTTTAACAAAAGTAGGTTCTTAAACTTTGAGGAAAATTCCCTGTTGCTACCTTTCATAAAAGTTTTGAGTCCCAATTTTGCTATCATTCTCTCGAATCAGCTACCGATTATTACTTTGGTAAGTTATTGCCTCACCAATTAGCTAATTAGATGTTGTTTGATTGAAGTTACCTCAAGAAGAGCCGGAATAATGTTGTTTGATTGTTATAAAATAATTTATTGCACGTTTAGTAAGCTTAGTTAGACAAGACAAGGGATGAAATTAAAATTTTTCTTTTTCTTTCTTTCTTTTTTTTTTTTTTTTTAAAGATCGTTACACACGTACGATATTTTCATAATTGAGTCGTACTAAAACTTAAAATCAGGATTTTATTTATTTATTTTGATTTTACTCCTATACTATTTTAAGACTACTGTTACTTTCTAGAGTGAATTGTTGAAATGGTCACTATATTTTGTAAAAAAATTTCAAGGGATCATTGAACTTTAAAAATCACTTAAATGATCATTGAATTTTGCAAACAAAATTTACGAGTCACAGAACTCTTAAAAATCATTTAAATGGTTGCTGAATTTTGCAAAATATTTTCATCCTTGGAAAATCTTTTGCAAAGTTAAGTGATCATTTAGATTATTTTTAAAGTTCAGTGATTTCGTAGAAATTTTTTGGAAAGTTCAGTGACTATGTAGGTGATTTTTAAAGTTTAGTAACCCCTTTGAAATATTTTACAAAGTTAACTGACCATTTAAATAATTCACTCTACTTTCTACAAAAATTTCCAACGTTGGTATGGTCAATTATGTATAGCCGAATTGCATCAAATGTTGAATTGGTAGTCCAAAAGTAATGGAGACAATAGAAAGTGCTAAGCATGATTAATTACTTTGATTTTTTATTAATTAACCCATGAGATAAAGCAGAAATCTTCGAGAAGAAGGAAGCCAACAAAGAAGAAGAAAGGGCTGAAGGAAAGAAGCATCACCACCTCTTTTAACTATTGCCAGTGCTTGATTTCTATGGTTTTATGTTCTGCCTTAAATAATATTTGTGTGTAACTAAGACTATGGCTTCACCAGCAAATGCCTAGTATAGTATATATGGTGTAGACTGGTATTCCTGCAGTGTGGTTTGTAATTACTTGGTGTTCATTTTGCTCTATAAATGAGGACTTCACCTTTTAATTAAGTAGACTATGCATAATGCAAACTAAGGAGTTCAAAATGTTTGGATAAGCTTAACAAGAACTCAAAGTACTTTTAACAAAAGTAGGTTCTTAAACTTTGAGGAAAATTCCCTGTTGCTACCTTTCATAAAAGTTTTGAGTCCCAATTTTGCTATCATTCTCTCGAATCAGCTACCGATTATTACTTTGGTAAGTTATTGCCTCACCAATTAGCTAATTAGATGTTGTTTGATTGAAGTTACCTCAAGAAGAGCCCGAATAATGTTGTTTGATTGTTATAAAATAATTTATTGCACGTTTAGTAAGCTTAGTTAGACAAGACAAGGGATGAAATTAAAATTTTTCTTTTTCTTTCTTTCTTTTTTTTTTTTTTTTTAAAGATCGTTACACACGTACGATATTTTCATAATTGAGTCGTACTAAAACTTAAAATGAGGATTTTATTTATTTATTTTGATTTTACTCCTATACTATTTTAAGACTAGAGTGAATTGTTGAAGTGGTCACTATATTTTGTAAAAAGTTTTCAAGGGGTCATTGAACTTTAAAAATCACCTAAATGATCATTGAATTTTGCAAACAAAATTTACGAGTCACAGAACTCTTAAAAATCATTTAAATGGTTGCTGAATTTTGCAAAATATTTTCATCCTTGGAAAATCTTTTGCAAAGTTAAGTGATCATTTAGATTATTTTTAAAGTTCAGTGATTTCGTAGAAATTTTTTGGAAAGTTCAGTGACTATGTAGGTGATTTTTAAAGTTTAGTAACCCCTTTGAAATATTTTACAAAGTTAACTGACCATTTAAATAATTCACTCTACTTTCTACAAAAATTTCCAACGTTGGTATCGTCAATTATGTATAGCCGAATTGCATCAAATGTTGAATTGGTAGTCCAAAAGTAATGGAGACAATAGAAAGTGCTAAGCATGATTAATTACTTTGATTTTTTATTAATTAACCCATGAGATAAAGCAGAAATCTTGGTTTTTCCCTTCGTTAATTGTGAAATCAGCTTATAAGTTATAAAACTAATTATAATTATGTTGAAAATGAAGCCGAAAGAGACAGAGACCATAAACCAATCACGTGTCACCACTTCTCACAAGTCAATATCAATTGATGGAAGTATTGAGCAAATCCATCAATAAAGTAAAGAGTTAATTTCACAAACGATCGCTGAACTTACATGAAAATTATAAAAAGATCACTGAAATTTAAAATTTTCAGTATTGGTCACTTAAATTTTGGGAGGCTTTTCGAGATGGTCAATGAAGTTTAAAAACTTGCAGAAACGATCACTAAAATTTTAACACTCTTTTTGAAAGCCCACGATATCCTCTTCAATTATCACTTAAAATCTTCCTGTAACTCCAAGGGAATCGACCAGAAAATAACCACAAAAGTCGTCAAAAAAATCTAAAAATCTAGCCAAATTTTTGGATTTTTGCAGATTTTCAGATTTTTTGGACAACTTTAACAGTGATTTTTCGACAACTTCCAACCATCAATATCGTCAAATTTTAATACCGTTAGAAAGTTCACAATGTTTTCTTCAATTACTATAAAAAATCTCCCCCAAACTCCAAAAAATTCGACCGGAGTAAATCCACAAAATTGACAATCCGAAAAGATGGAAATTCACAAAGTTCACGGTGTCCTCTTCAATTATTATTATGTTGAAAATGAAGTCGAAAGAGACACAGACCACAAATAAAGCAAACCAATCACGTGTCACCACTTCTCACAAGTCAATATCAATTGATGGAAGTATTGAGCAAATCCATCAATAAAGTAAAGGTTTAATTTCACAAATGGTCACTGAATTTACGCGAAAATTATTAAACGGTCAATGAAATTTAAAACTTTCAATAACGGTCACTTAAATTTCGGAGCGCTTTTAGAAACGGTCACTAAAATTTAAAAACACTTTTTCACTTTTTTTTTTGCTACTTTTGTGACAACCTTTAGACCATTTTCGACCTTAATTTCACAAATGGTCACTGAATTTACGCGAAAATTATTAAACGGTCAATGAAATTTAAAACTTTCAATAACGGTCACTTAAATTTCGGAGCGCTTTTAGAAACGGTCACTAAAATTTAAAAACACTTTTTCACTTTTTTTTTTGCTACTTTTGTGACAACCTTTAGACCATTTTCGACCATCGATACCGTCGAATTTTGATATTATTGGAAAGCCTACAATATCCAAAATCTCCCCCTAGCTCCAAGGGATTCGATCGAAAAATCGCCACAAAAATCATCCAAAAAAATCTGAAAATCTGTCCAAATTTTCAAATTTTTGGGCGAATTCGCGACAATTTTTCGATAACTTTCAACCACCAATATCGTCGAATTTTGATACAGTTGAAAAGCCCATAATATTCTCTTCAATTACCATCAAAAATCTCCCCAAACTCCAAAAGATTCAACTTGAATAAATCCACAAAGTTGGCAACCCGAAAAGGGAAAAATTTAGGCAGATTTTTCAGTTTTTTGGGTAACTTTCGCAGCAAAATTCGACTATCAAGACCATCGAACTTTGATACCGTTGGAAAGCCCAAAATCTACTCTTCAATTACCACTCAAAATCTTCCCATAACTCTAACAGATTTGGCTGAAATAAACCCACATATTCAACATCCCAAATCTGGGCAGATTTTCGCCTTTTTGGGTAGCCGATTTTGTGGGTTTATTCCGGTCGAATTCTTTGGAGTTTGCGGAAGATTTTAGATGGTAATTAAAGAAGACATTGTAGGCTTTTCAATAGTATCAAAATTCGACAGTCTTAGCAGTCGGAAGTCATCAAAAAAATCGCCTCTAAGTCGTCCAAAAATTCTGAAAATCTAAATTTTCAGATTTTCTGGGCAACTTTTGCAACGATTTTCTGATCGAATCCCTTGGAGTTACGGGGAGATTTTAGGTCGTAATTGAAGAAGACATTGTGGGCCTTACAAGGGTATCAAAATTTGGTAGTATTGGTGATCGGAAATGACAACAAAGTTGCCACAAAAGTAGCCCAAAAAATTGAAAAGGTGTTTTTAAACTTTGCTGACCATTTCTGTAAGTTTTTTAAACTTCAGTGACCATTTTTGAAAGCTTTTCTACAAGTTTTTATACTTTAATGACATTTTTAAAGCACTCTAAAATTTAAGTGACCGTTACTAAAAATTTTAAACTTCAGTAACTGTTTTGTAATTTTCGCGCAAGTTGAGTGACCATTTGTGAAATTAACCCATAAAGTAAATTATAAATTGGGGTCAGAAGAATTTGATATTTCCCGTTACTATTCAATTTTTTAATTTTATTAATTAAGATTATCAATTTTTTATTATTATATCTTCATTCCGAATATCTTCATAAATCAAAAATATTTCAAGATCCAATTTCAAAAATCAAATATAAAATTTGTTTCATACAAAAATCATATATTAATAATATTATTATAATCCACCCCACCAAATTTAATCATAAACACTAATTACTTCTCACTCTCATTTCTCTCTATATCTCTCTCCATTCTCTCTTTTTCTCACATGGATCATCGTTGCCGAAGACAACCTCCAAGCGCTGCAACGGCACATTCAGATCGTCGTTGTACAACACTAATTTGACTACCAAGGGATGTTCATAGCTCGCTTGCTCAACCAATGTTTTTGTTTTTTTTTTTTTTTTCAAATTGGAAATTGTTGACACAGGCAATGGTCGCAGTGCCTCATGTGGTAAATTTGGGAATTTTTTGTGGGGGGTTGTGGTTGTGGAGTGGTAGGCTGGCTGTGGTGGTGTTTGGTTGCGGCATTTGAGATGATGATTTTGTTGTCAAGAGATGGTGGTGGTGGTTTCAACGGTAGTTGTTTCGAAGGCAATGCGGCGGGTGGCAATAGTGAGATGGTGGTCATAAATGATTGGAAAAATTGCAACAACAATCCTCACCTTTTTAAATTTTACAGACTTTACCCTGACATTTAATGTGTGCCAACAGAGGTCTCTAATCTTTCATAAATATGCACCTAGAATGTATCTGAATAAAAAATCTTCAACTGACCAAAAAAAAAGTAAACTTTGACCAATTTTGATCAAATTAAAAGGGATAAAATGGTAAATTTGTATATTTATAAATATTGATTATTAAAATAATAAAACTAAAAAAAATCTACCCCAACGCCCCCATCCATTTTCATCTTCTCCAACTACCAAAAGTAGGAAAAAAGTACATAACGGCCCCCCAGGACACATCCAAGTTGGCAAAGAACGGGCATTGCGGGGCTCGCAACCCCGGCGTGTAGAGTTCGATTCCTGGTTGGAGCAGCTAAGTGATGTAATAACCATTCTTGGTTGAAGCAGCTTGGTGATGTAATAATCATGGAGGAAGGTTCCCTTAAGGCCAGGAGTATAAAGGATGTACGGACCCTGGTCAATTTGGACATATACCGCGATTTACCTCCACTAGTCACTGAGGGGTCGGGGGCTAGGGGTCCAGGAAGGCAAGTCCACCACTGAATTTCCCGATCAGAAAAGTCAGCAAATGCTTGTACTCATCATAATTGCTTAAAGCTTTTACTGGGTATTGCTGCCATAGTGAGTTGGTTGTAAAAAAGGGCCCTCCAAGCTATTCTTGTTTTCCATTATTTTTCTCCAAATTTGAATTTGGACAAGAACATGAAATTTGAAATTGAAATCAGAAACACATTTCAGCAATTCTTGCTTTCCCTTCTTTTTCTCCAAAATTTTCTCCCTATTTAAAGCCCAAAAATTTAGAATCTCGGAAGGAATAAAAAACCCAACTAGGGTTTCAATGTATGATTTTTGATTTTATGTTGCGGACTCATTGGGGAAGTGTGAAAATTTGAAGGTTGTTGAATAAATATATATGTGGGTAGGGTGGGGTTTCTACCAACCTTGAAATGATTTTTGGTTGAGGATGGTTTGAAATGGGGTGTGGTGTGGGGTTGGAGGGAGGTGGCCATAGATGTGGTCATGGTGTGTTGATGGATGTCAATGGTTGGCCATGACTAAAAATCAATGTGTTGGTTGGAGAAGACGAAAATAGGGGTTGGGTGGGAGTGGAGATTTTGGGGAAATTTTCATTTTTTTTTTTGCCCTTTTAGTTTTATTATTCAAATTGTCAATATTTATAAATATACAAAGTTACAATTTTATCCGTTTTAATTTGGTCAAAATTCATTTTTCATGATCAACTGATGGTTTCATTGACCGTTTCCGTCCAGATGGACGCCAGGTACATATTTATGAAAAGTTAGAAACGTCCGTTGACACAAATTGAAGGTTAGTAAAGTTTGCAAAAATTGAAAAAGTTAGGGGCCGCTGCTGCAATTTTTTCTAAATGATTTGATTGTTTATGTCCAACAAATTGGTTAATATGGATCAATAAACAATATGAAACCAATTAAATGGATCAATTGTGACCAATAAATAATATGTGACTTAAAAATTTGTTAATTCGTGACCAATAATTTGACACTTTGTGACCTAAACATAGTTTGTGGCTAATTAATTTTATATTTTTTGTTTATGAAATAAGTTGTGACTTATAAAATTTGTGATCACGGAATAATATGTGACCTATTAATTTGATAAATTTGCAATCGTAAAATAATATGTGACTTATTGTGATTCGAGAAATTGTTTATAACCAATAGTTCGATAATTTGTGATCAAATTGTACAAAATTGTAACCTTATATTTAAATTATAAAATATATTTTTAATTAATTACTTTTGAATAAAATTTAATAAATATTAAATTTTTGAAATTTAAAGCATTTTATCTTAGTTTTGAAGTGAATTATAATTAAATTCTTTCTTGTGAATTTTTCCCAAAGTTATTTGTATTAAAATGGATCGTTGAAAATTATGATAGATTGGGCTTGATGTAGCCCGGCATAAAATTGGGTCGGCCCAGTAGACCGTTAGTGGCCCTTTTCCGTGCACATTGTCTACTTCTTCTCATAGTCAAGGTCATGCCCCCGTTTGGCCTTCTTTAATTCTCATCTTCAATTAAATTTTTTTCTCTCCTATTTTCAACTACACAATCTCCAATAAAATAATATTATATATAAATCAAAAATTTTTCATTCTTTTACAATCACTCATTTTTTAAAAAAAAAATACTATTCATTCCATTATAATTCAATTTAATGGGGCCAAACGGTTACATTTGATCTTTCCTTTTAAAATTTTATCGAATCACCCGAGTGCCCGACTTTGTTGGTTTGTTACGGTTAGACTGACCACACTTCATGCAAGAGAGTCACCGTGTGTAGTGGTCTTGAAATGGGCCCGCCTACTGAGTCTATATTTGGCCACCGTTTATAAATAGTATATAATAAGTCAAATAAGTTTTTGGAATAATTGCAACAGAAGTTTCAAACCTTTTAGTAGAAGCAAATTTTTTTCTAACCTTTCATTTATTGCAGCCGTCATCTCAAACTTTACAAACGTTGTATCTGATACCCTTTTGGATGGTTTCCATAAAAAATTCCAACAGTTGACCATCAAAACATTGACCACATTTTAATCAATTTTAAAAGGGCAAAATGGTAATTTTTTATATTACATTAAAAAATTAAAAAACTTAAATAAAAAAAGAAAAAGAAAAATGGATCTTCTTCTTCCCCCATTCAATTATTTCAATTTTTTCCTCTATAAATTCCTTCCCAAATCCTTGTTTTTCCCAGTTATTTAATTCTTAAGCTCAAAATAGTTTTTATATAACCAACCAATTTTTCAATGGCAGAAGAATTTCAAGAATCTGAAGTCATTTTTCAAGAAAATGTCGAATATAAAGACCGTGAGGAGTATACTGACGTTCCAGATGATTTAATGGATCTTTTTCTTCCCCATTCAATCATTTCAGTTTTTTCTTCTATAAATTCCTTCCCAAATCCCTGCTTCTCCCCAATTATTTAATTAAAAAGCTCAAAATAGTTCTTATATAAGCAACCCATTTTTCAATGACAGAAGAATTTCTCGAATCTGAAGATATTTTTCAAGAAAATGTCGAATAAAAAAACCGTGAGGAGTTACAACAATGTTCCAGTTGATTTGATTTCTCGAGATTTCCCAAAAATAATGAAGTGCAAGAGGAAGTTGTTGAAGAACAAGAAGAATTCGGTTCGGTTTGGGTCGGGAAGAAGAGGATCCGTTTTTATTTTTTCTTTTTATTTTTTGACTTAAGTTTTTTAATTGTTTAATGTAATATATAGGAAGTTACTATTTTGCCCTTTTAAGATTGATTAAAAGGTGGTCAAAATTTATTTTGATAGTCAACTAACGGAATTTTTTACGGAAACCATCAAAAAGGTCATTAGATGCAACGTTTGGAAAGATTTAGGTTGACGGTTACAACAGATAAAATGTTAGAGGAAAGTCTACTAATGTTTAAAAGGTTTGAGACTTCTACTGCAATTATTCCTAACTTTTTATCCAAATATTTTGTCAGACCCATCAATATTACCTGTTTATGAATTACTCATTTGTGCCTGTTTATAATTTAAATTGTTTATAAATATGTTCCAAACATTAAACCAATAACCCATCTCCAAAAAATCTTCAAAGCACTATTTGGTTGGAATTGAAATTCAGATTTTAATATGAATCAAAGTCCATGATTAATTTTAACAACATATTTTATGGGATTCACAACTTTTTTCATCATACAATTCATTCTCCTTTATCAAAATATATTAAAAATCTGATTTTAATCTTTATTGGACGGCCAAAAGCAAGTAAACATAGAATAGGTTACTAGTGGTGCTTTAGGAATGTTTTGGGTGTGGCGCCATAAAATTCCTCGCTAACATGGCACGTGAATCAAAGCCCCAACTTACCCCATTAGAAGACAACAATAAGTACAAGCTCTGGTTTGCAGACCCTTTTCTTGGAAAGTGAATCACCGTAGTTGAGTGAATTTTTAATTAATACACCTTTGCAAGATGGTGATTAGTATCGAATGTCGAGATTGTAATTTGAGTGCTCATTTGAGATTTAAATATATCTAATTGCATGTTTGAGCTTTATAGATCTTAATAACACATTTCGTATTGGAGTTACATCTAATTGCATGTTTGAGCTTTATAGATCTTAATAACACATTTCGTATTGGAGTTACATCTAATTGCATGTTTGAGCTTTATAGATCTTAATAACACATTTCGTATTGGAGTTACATCTAATTGCATGTTTGAGCTTTATAGATCTTAATAACACATTTCGTATTGGAGTTACATCTAATTGCATGTTTGAGCTTTATATCTTAATACCACATTTCGTATTGGAGTACGTCTTAAAACGTAACTTCGATTAGATGAGTAGCCCATCAAACCCTGCCATGTAGGACTTTTTATCTTTAGCAAGTATAAGATTGATTCAGAAGATGTTTGTTGAAAATTAAAATTAAATTTTTTAATAAATTGTGATAAAAAATTTTGAAATATGTGGTTGAAAAGTTGTGAGATTCATAAAAAATGTAGTTAATATTAATCGTTTGACTTTGACTTAGATTAAAATTAAATTTTAATCCAAACTAAATATGCTCTTAGAGTCGACTAGTCCAACGTGAAACTAAGCTCCTGTTTGATAGCAATTTTTCATCAAAAAAATGATTTTTTTTACCGTTATTTTATTATTTCAGCCGTCATTTTTTATTTCTGCACTCACGGGTGTGACTCACTTTCCTCTCTAACGATCAAAAAATCAATTCTCATAATCACTACCAAACATGCCCTAAACTTTTTCGTTAAATGATGCAATTTGCTCAAGTCCTGTCAGTTCGACCAACCTTTTACACTTTTAATTAAAACCAAAAGAATGCATAAATAATCTTAGTTCACTCCACGAATATAAACTTATAAAGAAAAAGTATATTTTTTTACTTCAAATTGTTCTTTATCCAAAGAAAATAAAGAAATTGTTATGGTTTCTTCAGAGATGAAGCAAGATGAAGCAAGATGAGCAAATCATGAATATTTAAAAGAGCAGTTACCAGGAACTTATATCATTGTAACTTACCTTGAATTTCACGAAGTGAAAAGCTGTAGCCTAACAAGAATGTAATCAGAGGACCGACCTTTCTATAAGCTTGATTTCACTTTTGCAATAAATAAAAGAAATTTCACCAGAGGTCCCCAAAATTTGATAAGTGATGCATTTGAGTTCAAAACATTCAGAGAGAGAGCATATGAGTTCATAACCTTTCACATTTATAGCATTTAGCCCTATTTGACAGAAATTTTGAGCTAAATTTTTATTAAATTCAAAATCAACAATTAATTTTAACCACGTATTTCATGTGACCTACAACTTTTTAATTATATCTTTGATTAACTTTTATCAAAATCAACTAAAAATATTATTTCAATCTCCCCAAACAAGAGTTTAGTTTTTCGGAGTAATCATTGCTTTAAGTTTATCATTACTAAAAGACAAAACCAAAAACTTTTTAAAATATGAAGAAATAGAAAGGAAAAAACAACAAAAATGGGAAAAGATGTTATCATTCCTATTGCCACCAACCAAAAATAGGTCCTCAACCGCCACCGCCACAAACGTTGGAGACATCCATTTTGACTAGGAATGATAATCGGGTTCGTCGGCTTAAATCGTCCATGGCTCGACTCAAAAAACGCTAGAGCCCGTTCGGTTCGAGGCTCGGACCAAGCCCCATTTTTAGGTACGAGTAAAGCCCGAACCGACTCATGTGGCTCGCCCGATCGAGAGAACGGAGCATATATTTTTAAAAAAAATAAAAAGCAACGTGCTGTTGCCAAAAATAGGCAGCAAGTTGCTGCCTTAAATGACAACTCCTGCTGCTTTAAAAAAAAAAAAAAAAAAAAGAATTCAAAACCAAACAAAACTTGAGCCGGCCCGAGTCGAAAGCTCGGGTTTTTTTGCCGACCTTTTGCTCGGCTCGAGCTCGAAAAAAAGTTTGAATATTTTACTAGAGTCGAGCTCGAGCCTAGAATTTCAGCTCGCAAGTTGGTTCGACTCGACTCGTTCACATCTCTAATTCTGACTGTATTAAATACCAAGGCATTGAATACCTTGGTATATGTTCGTGTCTAATATTGATCATCGTTGACTGCATTTTTTTTATGGGTTATAAACTGTTATACTACTTTTTCATCTTGATTATTTTTACGTATAAAAAATTTTTATATATAAAAAAATTGGATCATTTTTTTTATTATTATTGTTACTTTTCCTCTCAATCAATTAATTTGTTTAAAAAAATAATATAATAAATTTTCTAATAAAATTTTTGACGTCATTTAAAAAAAATTAATTGATCGAAAGAAAGGGGTAACAATAAAAAAAAAATCCTAAAAATGATTGAATTTTTTTCAAGATGAAAAAATAATATAACAATTTATAACCCCTATGAAGTAATAAAAATTTTATTAAGAATTTTTACCTAAAAAAAAAAAAAAGATTTGACGTTATACCACATATAAAATTTCCTAATAAAATGATTAAATTATATTGAGAAATTTTTCGCGCAAAAAATAATAAACATTAATAAAATAATTGATTTTTTTTTTAAAAATATAGAAGAGTTATACATTTCTTTTTAGCATACACATTTGACGTATATTTAATTCTTTTCGATATTCATTTAGATCATTCGATGTGTTTATGATATAGTTCTCGAAATTAGTTTTGAAAGGATATAGAAGATTTATGGATATGGCTAGCGTATATTCGTCGAAGAATTTTTAAAATTAGTTTGTTATCGAAAATTTCGAAATATTAGTTTGGAACAACTTATTTTGACACCTCGTAACAATTGCTACGATTGGTCATTTCTGACAACATTAACAACGTGAAATAATAGATCGTATGTACTTCAAAATGATATTAAAAATGTAATATTTCAACTTTATTTGATATTCCATAATGAGTCCGAAAACAAAGATGCCAAAAAAAAAATGAAAAAACTGGAGGGCCAAGTGACCCTAGGGGATCCCTTGGGCCCGCCCTTGGGCGTAATGGGTATTTAAGTTTGGAAAGGAGATTGTGCTTTCTTTACTACTACATTTTATTTTTGTCTTATAAATTTTTTATTTAAAGGTAGGGTCTAATGATCTTTCGAATAAATTTAAAAAAAAAAATAAAAAAAATATTTGTCTTCCAAATGGATGATTTTTGTCTACTTGGACTCAAAAGTTACAAAGATGAAAAATGAGGACTCAAAGGCTCTATTTTAGAGGTTGAGAATCCAAAATTGCACTACCTTTTATAGGTAGACTGAGGTAAAAAATTTCCTTATTCAGTTAATAATAATCCCTTTGAATATACTTAAATCATTAAACTGTGCTTCTTGGTATTCGATCAGTCATTAGTAAATAATCATTCCTGATGTTCGGTCCACATGGAGAGAGAAATTTTACGTTCTATTTTTAATATATTAAGATTAAGATAGGTAAATATTTTGTTACGGTTGTGTCGGCGGACCTTGTCACTGCCTATTGGAATCGTAATGTTATTATTGGTTTTGTTCCATTCTCGAACGACGTTATAATTTATTTGATAATGTAAATTATATAAAATAAATAATATTAAAAAATGAAATAAATATTTGACTATGAAAAAGCACATTGTCCTAAAACATATCTCAAATGAGTGTCGGTAGGGAAAGAATTTCCTTGTTATAACAAGCTTCCACAACAAAATTGTCCAAATATCTTTTTCATTATCTTCTAAACCGGCAAGATTGAGACATTCTAATGAATAGATGTTCAATAATAATAATAGTAATATGAAGTATTCTTTTAATTACTTATATGTATCACGAGAATGAAATTGTACCATACGAGCGCAAAAAAAAAAAAAAAACATATTATTGAAATGAATTTTTTTTTTTTAAATGTGGGTTGATGGCACATTCCTTGAATACAATTTTCACGTGAAAATCATCTCAAGTTTGTCAAATATTTATGCGTATGATTCAGTATAAAATAGTAAATTGATTAATTTACTCAATAATTTGTTGAGTGGGACGTTTTGGTGGCATATTCAATCCAAATAAACAAGCTATTATACAATTTTTTGTAACTATGTCAAGTTCTGATGAAAAGGCAATAAGGGAGAATGGGTGAGATTGACGACCAATTGAGAAATGTAATGCATTCCTCCATTCTCTTTATGTTTGTAAGAATGGAGACGAGAAAGAAAATGTGATTTGATTGGCGAATTGGATGGGACAATATCATTGAATTAAATTTTTTTACACATTATAGTTCAATCCAATTGGAAAATACATACTAAAGGTCTTTTTGTTAGTGAGTATGAGAATTTTTTCTAACGTTAGAGAGAAAAGTTGGTCCTCCTTGTGAGTGGAGAAGTAAAAAATAACAATTGACCATATTAAATAACGGTAAAAAAAGGAACCAAAGTATATTTGAGTCCATCCGGGGACTAAATATGATTTGAAATTTTGATTGAATCACCCCCCAATTCCCATCTCGAAACAACAACAATTGAGAAAACATCAATCCCATTATTTTAGACGAACAATTTTCTCCCAAACTTTGTCAAAATCAGCACAAAAAATAAAAACCATTAGCAACTTCTTCCAACTAATATTCTTAGGAAGAATTAATTATAAAAAAGCCAAAAATAAGTAACTAAAACAATTAATTTCCAAGTATTCAACAACTTGCCTGACAGCTCACGAAAGCAACAGACCAACTTCACTAGTGGTGAGTCCTAAATTAGCTGTATAAATGCCTAATTATACGCCACGTGGATTAATCTTCGCCTTTGGATCTCAGATTGTTTTTCTGTCGGCGGAAGAGGTGTACTTGGGCGCCTATAAATGGAGTAATTGGGCTTTAGGGCCCACATACGTTACATTTTAATTTTTCTCTTTTTTCCTTTTTCTGTTTATTTTCCCACCGACGAAAACAGTGACATATAGAGCCAGCTATTATGCGTCCCACTTTATGTAGGTCCAAATTTTATATCTTTTGCTGTACAATAATAATTTTCCGTTCACTTTTTTCTTGTTTAATCAAACACTTAGGTTGACAATGGCATATGATTGTTACATTGTAGTGGTGTCAAAATAGATCGATCAGTTCAGAGTCGAACTAACCTAACACGTGTAGATAGAAATTGGCTCCACACAGTTTGGAGTCGATTCACGAGTTCATTCGTTATATAGACAAGTCATGCTATACCATTTGAGGCTATTAACACGTGACACGTGTTAAAAATTAAACAATTTATAATGTATAATATACTTTATAATTATCTTATGATGAGAGACGTAGTCAATTTGGAAAATTGAAGCATCCAATGTAAGAGCAAAAGTTAGATTAGAGTTTCTAATTCTGAATAAGTCTATAATTCACACTTTATGGGTACTACCAATAACTTTATTACTTGTTTCCATTTTCTTAAAAGAAGTATGCAGTTGAAGATAGAAAGTGAAATAGTTGCTCCAAGTTCATGTTGAATGATGATAATTTCTATAAATATAATTCTCTTACTCATGTCACAATCTTCTTTGCCCTAAGTTCAAGCTTTCTTTTTGGCAGCGCAGCCTTTATTTTACCCCTTCCCCCTTTTTTTCTAGTACAGATTAGGTGCATAGAGGGGAAGGGGGTCGCACTCGTGCATGTGTTAGGATAAATCTCATATCAAATAACATTTAAAATACGTAATATTTGAGGGTTTGAATTAATTCTCTTATTAATTTTGATCTTTTAGGATGAAACTTTAAATCTTAATATAATATCAGAGTTAATTAAATTCAAATAAGCAATTCGATCCAAATAAGATTCAAATGAGCACAAAAATATGAAGCTTAATGTTCTCAAACGAGCTATCATATTGCGAGTACAGGTTAATGGATAATCTAACATTGCTCGAATATAAAAATTTTAAATAATATATAAGGGCTCGAATTACTTCTTTTAATAAGGTTGATATTTGGAGATGGAACATTAAATCTCAATATAAGAGTAAGTGATATGAATAAAGAAGAAGAGTAGAGTAAAAATATGAACATGATTTTAAATGGGTTAAATTAGAGTTTTAATTTATTAAAAATATTAAAATTGAACAGTTTACATAGGCTACTACACGAAGACGACTTTGAAAAATTTATTGTTCAAGTTTCATGAAATGAAGTTTGATTGATAAATACGTGAAAATAATTTATGAGACTTTCAGATGCCATAGAACTTGATCATAATATGTGTACTATAACTAAGTTAATCCGCCAAATGTAGATAGAATTCACCAAGGTTACGTCTTCCGGAAATGAAAATCCCGATTCTCGAATGATAATGACATATTTAGTATGTTAAAATATAAGTTTAATAGGACAATTTAACTTATATGAACAGACACTCAATGTGGCGAGCAATGAATCAGGAAAGATCGATCAATCTTAAAAAATTAAAATATGTAAGGTCGATCGTGGAGAAAGAAATTACTAAAAAAATGAACAAAATTTGAAATAATCATTTTAAATAAGATAAAATTTGATATTGTCAGAAGTTTTAAAATTGAAAATATTTTTCCTGATCCCTTGCATCTACAAAAAATAAATAAAATTGGAGTCAATGGTTTCTTATTTACTGATGAACACTGCAGCATTAATATATAAAATTTAATAGATCCATGGTAAAATATTAATAAAATAAAATAAAAATTCCCTAGATTCAATTGACTTTAAATTATTTTCCATTGAAAATTCTATTTTAACCACCCATGTTCATTAATTACTACATCATATGCCAATACATTTTTTTCTTTCTTCCACGGGATGATCCGAAGTGTTCCTTTCAAAGAACATTTTTTAATGTGGACCAAGACATGGATTAATTAAGTTAATTGGTTAATTAATCTACTTAACTTACCAAATTATTTAAATATAAGGAAATATGCAAGAGTTGGTAACTTGTTAGAACGTGCTCTTGTTGTCACATTCTATATGTATTATCTTTTTAGTTTATTATTTGCGAATTGATGCGTTCCAACTACCAAAAATGGGGAAAAAATAAAAATAAAAAGAAAGGGTGTAAAATTCTTGAAACAAAAACAGTATCGAAATTTACGGGCACTTGGATTACTAGCCAATTTTCTTGAAATTGAGTTTCTAATCTTGAATTTTTAGCGATTAAATCATAAATCGAGTTGATCGCAGTTATTTTTTAAGTCAAATATGACTTTTTTAAAATATATTTTATGGGTCATATGGAGTTGCTTTGAAGGGTCTCATACCTCAAGAAACTGCATTGGAAGGTGAAATGTCATATCTCGACTAAGACACATGAAATACTTCTAGTGCATTATTTAAGCATTGAAAAGAAAATTGACATTACATTATGATATATACATATATGTGTGTATGTATATCTGCTACACTCACTAAATGGTCATGGACAGGAATACCTGCATGAGAAGCATTCATATGGTCCACTTGCTTTCTTTACAATAAACACGAACACACATTTGTGTGTGCATTTATTTATATTAGTATTTACATTTATATAGGAAGAAAAAATCTTGGGGCATATGTGTCGCATTCCTGGTTTTCAAATATCTCTAACTAATATTTTTGCATTATTGCTCCAAGATTCCGACAGGCATGCTTTGTCAATCCTCATAATTGAAGTTATGAGTGGGACGAGCTGCTAGGCTCAGCTCGGCTTGCCCCACTAGCGAACCAAGCAGCAAAAAACTCATACGAGCTAGCTCGCATGAGGGTTTTTGGCTTGAAAGAGCATTTTAGACAATAAAATAAACAAAATAAATATCAAGGGGCGAGTTGAGCTCAACTTCCTTGACGTGAGCTGAGTCATACGGTATATGAGTCTAATGATTTTATTCGATCCGTTTAACACCTCTTGTTGTAGCTTGAAACATATAAAGAATTATAACATTTGTTTGCTATTTTACTTTTGTATGTTTTATAACTTTGAGTGGGTTTACCTTTTCTGCTATACGAACACGTATTGAATAAATGTGATAAATATACGTCTCCTATGATACACATATGTTCAACTATTAGTCCGGTATAAAATTAGCGTAATTTTTAGTAGGAGGGGAGAGGAGGAGATTTTACTTTTCCTATTCATTTTTCATTTTTTTTTTAATTTTTTGGTACTCAACCTTGAATACAATCACGAAGTTGAATACTATGATCGAGTCTTATGATCTAATCCATTTGTAAATTGACCTGCACAAAAAGAATTGAGGACGTATTTTTGAGATTAGCTCACCTATCATAATGTAGCAGGGACATTGGACATATTAATTATAACGGGTGAATTAGTAAAATTTGAAGAAGGAAAGATGGTTAACTCTTTTTTTCCACATGCCGTTGCGTGTGGATGAAGCCATGGCCGATGGCCTAACATGCCCAAAATCATGTGCAAGGGAAGCGGCAATTTTTGTCAAAGGAAAAATGCTTCATCAGAAAGAATGTAGCACGTTTGTGCGGTTACCTGACCCTTCAAGCAATCTAGGCTTGTCTGAGTTTCATTTTTTCTCAAAATATATTTTTTTTCCTCTTCGTTTCAACTATACTTTCTTCATTAAAATATTATTGTCTGTAAATCAAATTTTTTCCTTATTTTTTAACCACACATTTATCATTAATCTACTATTCTAAAATTCATTTTTTTCATAAAAATAGGGTTCAAACACTTTCTTACTTTCTCATTACGATGGAGTGTATAACTGTTTAAGTAATTAACACTTGTTTAAGCCACATTATTTTCATAAGAATGTATTTTTGAATAGTGTATTGATAAAAAATGTGTAGTTAAAAATAAAAAAAGTTTTAAATTTACGTGTAATATTATATTATTTAAGAATATGTGATTAAAATGATGTCAAATAATTTTTTAACAATGTATTTTTTTGAAATGATGTGGATCAGACTGAACATTATTTTGTATCCACTGTGACACATTATTCGACATGTAGTAGTAGAATAATTTACACAATTTAATAGATAAATTTTCAACTTCGTTTTCTTTTATCATACCAAACGAGTAAAAAATAATGGAATGTATAAATATGTTTTTTTTTTTTTTGATGAATAATTGCTATAATTCTATTGATTTGACTTCTATATTATATACATTTCTTTCAAGCCAATTTAAACTAGAGTTGGGGTGACGTTTTAATACAATTTAATACTTCGTACGAAGTATAAAATTATACTGTATTTTTAAATTAAAAAAAAACTATAATAATGATAAAATATCTATTTTAAAACATACTAGTCACACAATTTTAAGCCCCAATTTAATAGGGATTAAAATCTAAATTTTAATATAAGTTAAAGTCAATAATTAATTTTTATCATATATTTTCTGAGATCACAACTTTTTAATCATGCATTTCATCATATTTTTTTATCGAAATGTATTAAAAATTTGATTTTAATCCTACCAAATAGAAACTTACTAAGCCATTGTTTGATTTCTATTCTTCTAAAAATTCATTTTTTCAAAACTCATTTTCAACCGTACATTTTTCAATAAAATAATATTACACATAAATTTAAAACTTTACTTTAATTTTTAACCACATATTATCTATCAATCTACTATTATTCAAAAAGTATTATTTCTTTCAAATGGAAATCAAACAAGGGCTAAGTCACACTGTAACGGGGCATTTTGGTCCATCCATCAAGGAGAAAATAAAGATTTCCAAATAACTTTTTATTCAAACAGTCCACGGAATTTAGAAATATTATGCACTTATTAATCACTTATTTCTATTTATTTACAAACAAAATTGTTTATATACACTTCCATTGTGAGAATTTCGCAGAGATTCAATGTTGAGTTCAAGGTTACTACCATTGTGGTGTTTTCGTAAAAAAATAGTTGGTAATAATTAAACCTATATTCGATAAGAATATATAAATGTTTTAATTTATGAACCGATAAAAACGAGTGTTTAATAATAGTACTTGTGGGTGTATTGCAATATGGGGTTAAAAATTAATTTTGAGCATTTACAAATGATTTATAAATTTTTTTCCATTGGTAATAGTTGAATTATTTTGTAGCGGTTTCTTCTTTAATTTGAAAGCAATAAAGTAATTATTAATGGAGAATAAGTCTTTTGACAAAAAATGCTTGAAGAAAAAGAAAATGAGAATGTTCAATTAAAAGAAAAAGAAAGAAACTAATGTTATACGAAATATAATTCATTTAATTGAACTTATCAAGTATAATCATCTAAACTGATGTTTTAGTACCATTAAATATAAATTATCAACATGTTTGAGAGTGATTTTTTGGCCTACAAAATTAATTTTTTGACCGTTATTTTATTATTTCAGCCGTCATATTTGACTTCTTCTCTCATAGATGGACCCTATTTTTCTTCTAACGATAAAAAAATCAATTCTTAAAATCACTCTCAAACAGGCTCTATAAATCATTGCAAAGTTCAAAGTTGTTGGATGAGAGAAGAAATAAGAAAAACTCGAAACTATAGGACTACGCAATTCACATCTACACCAACCAAAGACAACTGTTGAGAATTGTAAATGTCCTCACCTAAAACCAAAGACAAACAAGTCAATTTACGAAAATACCCCTATCAGCTTCCTCAAGCACCACCGCTACACGCTGGGACCCGCCAACTCAAAACCCCCACCTCTTCCCTCTCTCAATTTCTTAATCCATCTACCAAATACCAATCTGTTTTCCTTATTCATTACGCGTTGAATTTTCTTTTCTCTGTATTTCAAGAAAAATACATACATTTTACATACATATACTTTTTTGTCCTTGTCGATCCCTTCTTCAACCCCGTGGCAAGTGATTCTCTGATCCACACCTCACAGACAGAATAGAGATAAATAATTGATAGAGAGAGACCCTTTATCATAAACACGGGTTTCTCTCTGGAAAAGGAATCAGAAAAAACACTCACTACTCTCTCTTTATAATTACCCACATTTTTTTTCTTTTCTTTACAACTCTTTGTATTAATATATATATTTTTTATGAGTCTGTTAATGTATCTTTTTCAGTGATTGTTTAATGTGAAGGGGGTGGTGCTTAAGAAGACAAAGAAACCGAAGTGGCCGTTCAGTTTCTTTCTTCTTTGACGCGTGGAAATGGGCATTGAGTTATTTTTATTTTTGCTCTCTTTTTCTCGATTGTGAAGGTGCTGTAATCGTGTCTTTGTGTGAGTGAGCAAAAGGAGAGAGTTTTAAGGTTTCCTTCAGATGGATACCAAAGGAAGGCTTGTGGCTGGTTCACACAACAGAAATGAGTTTGTACTCATCAATGCTGATGAGATTGGAAGAGTAAGAGCTCCAAAAGTCATTCTTTTTTGCCCTTCTGCATATTCAGCTCTCAAATTTGTTGCAATTTGCGGCTCCAATTGGTTTAAAAATGCTTATTTTGGGTTTATTGACTAGATGCCATGCCCGATTTCTTTTCTCCAGTCAAATTGTGTTTTTAGGGTTCATATATCTGCTTTATTTCCAGCCAGAAAAAAATCTAGATTTTATTAAATGAATCTGTGAAATAGATTTTCTTTCTTTTTCTACATCTACTTGATTTGTTTTCTAAAATTGTCTTTTTGTAATCTGTCTGTGTATCTGCGAGTGCCAATGCATTTTCACTAAGATTTTGTTTCACTTGTTAAAATGTTGAAATTTCTTGATCTGATGGCAGGTGACTTCTGTGAAAGAGTTGAGTGGACAGATTTGTCAGATTTGTGGGGATGAGATTGAAATTACAGTGGATGGGGAGCCTTTTGTTGCCTGCAATGAATGTGCCTTCCCTGTTTGTAGACCATGCTATGAATATGAAAGAAGAGAGGGTAATCAAGCTTGTCCTCAGTGCAAAACCAGATACAAGCGCATAAAAGGTAAGTCATAGATACTTCTTCTCATTTACTTAACTTACTCTTCAATGACTAGTGCTTTTGGTAATAGTTTAATTAACGCCCTCGATTTTTTTTTCCCTTCTTCAGGGAGTCCTAGAGTCGATGGAGATGAAGATGAGGACGAATTTGATGATTTGGATAATGAGTTTGATTACAATGGCAATGAGAGAAGAGATCCTCATCAGATTGCTGAAGCAGCACTCTCGACTCGCCTTAATATTGGTCGAAGTGCTTCTGGAATCACAATTCCATCCGAGTTGGATTCGGCAGCCATTGGCTCTGAAATTCCTCTCCTTACTTACGGTCAAGAGGTAGACTGAGGCTTAACTGTTTTTTATCTTGTTTTGAACACATTATATTTTATGAGTTTAAAATTTTGATGGTGGACTCATCAGTGATCGTTTTTCTAGATTAAGCTAACCTTATTTTCCTTGTTAAAAGTTTTGATGAAAATTTGCATTTTGATGAAGGATGATACGATCTCAGCCGACAAACATGCTCTCATTATTCCACCATTCATGGGTGGGGCAAAGCGAATCCATCCTATGCCATTTTCTGATTCCTCCATGCTTGGTAAGCTCATTGAGATTTACTAGAGCAGTTCCCTAATTAATTTGCTGGGTTTGAATATAAGGTTAATTCACCTACTGATATGGCAGTTCCACCTCGCCCGATGGATCCTAAGAAAGATTTAGCAGTGTATGGGTACGGTACCATTGCCTGGAAGGAAAGAATGGAGGAATGGAAGAAAAAACAGAACGATAGACTTCAAGTGGTGAAGCATCAAGGAGATAAAGGTGGAAACATTGGTGGAGATGAGATGGATGATCCTGATTTACCCAAGTAGGTCCACCTGTTTTGTTTCTTTTATCATATGCTTTATAGTATAGTAGTGTCGGTGATCTGACTTTAGTGTTTTTATTTTTAAATTCTTTTTATGTTCTGTGTTTTGTGATTGCTTTGACTTAGTGTTATTGTTACTTGGGGAAAGTACACTCTTCTTTAAAATTTTTACCAAGGATTATATACCACACAACCTTATTTACTGGGCTTAAGAATTGGATTGTATATGATGGTTTTAAAGTTATCAAGCCTAAAAAATGATTTTTACATCTTTCAACTATAAAATTGAGAAAAATTTGAATGTTGAAGCTGACGATAATCCTATGTATAGAAACTTTGCTTACAAGGATTACGTAGGTATCATTCTGATAATTACTTTTAGGAAAAAAAGATTACTTCTTCTTTGACTTCTGTTATTCTCGTGGAAAAATGTGACTTATTGACTCCTATCCTTCCAGGATGGATGAAGGCAGACAACCGCTTTCAAGAAAACTACCTATTTCTTCAAGCAAGATAAACCCCTATCGAATGATCATTCTTCTACGAATGGTAATTCTAGGGTTATTCTTTCACTACAGAATTCGTCACCCTGTCAACGATGCATATGGATTATGGCTCACATCAATTATATGTGAGATATGGTTCGCTGTTTCGTGGATATTTGATCAGTTTCCGAAGTGGTTCCCCATTGAGAGAGAAACATATCTTGATAGACTCTCACTGAGGTATTAGCTCCCTTCCCCTGGTATATCTGGGGTCTTTTTACAGTGGTCTCATAATTTGTTTCTGAGCTTGTACCATTGAACTTTATGCCAGGTATGAGAAAGAAGGGAAACCGTCTGAACTGGCTCCTGTAGACATATTTGTGAGTACTGTGGATCCATTGAAAGAACCTCCACTTATTACTGCAAACACAGTTCTCTCCATCCTTGCTGTGGATTATCCAGTGGACAAGGTTGCCTGCTATGTCTCAGATGATGGTGCTGCCATGCTGACTTTTGAAGCTCTTTCTGAGACATCTGAATTTGCACGGAAATGGGTCCCATTTTGCAAGAAATTCAACATTGAGCCTCGGGCACCTGAATGGTACTTTGCACAGAAGGTTGACTATTTGAGAGACAAGGTGGAACCCACATTTGTGCGGGAACGCCGTGCAATGAAGGTGTGCCACTTTTCCCTTTGATCTATTTGAGAAATTTCCTTTTTCATTTTTGTATTAGTTATTGAGATTCGCAAGGTTTACAAAACCAAGTTTCAAAATGTTGATTCATGAAATCATCCTTGGATTGCATTTGCAAATTCTCTCTCTTTAATCTAGTAAAGATAGCTTCATTTAGTTATAGCACTCATGGCATGTTTGTTATGCAATATTGGATAGTATTTGTTGAATAAAAATAAGCTAAAATCCTGTTTATCATTCTTCCAATCTTCCGTGTGCCATACGTGCGCTAAAACTATTGACAGAAATGATAAAGTCATCCGTTGAGTAACCTCAATTTTAGGATTTGACTATGATAACTAAAATTTCCTTCTATAACTGGCTTCATGCAGAGAGAATATGAAGAGTTTAAAGTTCGAATTAATGGATTAGTTGCAATGGCACAAAAGGTTCCTGAGGAGGGCTGGACCATGCAGGATGGAACTCCATGGCCAGGCAATAATGTCAGGGATCATCCTGGAATGATTCAGGTATAGATAGCATTGTTGTTAGAAGGCATGTGCTTATTGTCGGACTAGTACTGGCACCTCTGTAAAATGCAAAATATTTTAGTATTGATTTTAATTTTGCCCAACAGGTTTTCCTTGGTCATAATGGTGTTCATGACATTGAAGGAAACGAGTTGCCTAGCCTAATTTATGTTTCTCGTGAGAAGAGGCCAGGATTTGATCACCACAAAAAGGCTGGTGCCATGAACGCTTTGGTAAAACTCTCTCTCTCTCTCTCTCACACACACACACACACACACACGCACGCACGCATTTCAATTTCTTTTTAATGAAGTATTCATAATGTTTTGAGCTTGTCTAACAGATTTTTTCCTTAATAACTGTATATGTAGGTGCGTGTCTCAGCTGTCATCTCAAATGCTCCTTTTCTGCTTAATGTTGATTGTGATCACTACATAAATAACTGTAAGGCTCTAAGGGAAGCTATGTGTTTCATGATGGACCCTCAAGCTGGAAAGAAAATATGCTATGTGCAATTCCCTCAAAGATTTGATGGAATTGATCGACACGATAGATATTCAAATCGCAATGTTGTCTTTTTTGATGTATGTGAAGTTCTTTCCCTACATATATTTACCAATTTTGATTTATATGCCTGTATATTCTTTTCATTTGTTAACTTATAATAGTCTAACTCTTAATTGAAAACAGATAAATATGAAAGGGCTTGATGGGATCCAAGGTCCAATTTACGTCGGAACTGGATGTGTCTTCCGAAGGCAAGCACTTTATGGATATGATGCCCCCAAGAAGACAAAACCCCCTGGGAAAACATGCAATTGTTTGCCAAAATGGTGTTGTTGCTGTTGTCAATCCAGAAAAAAGAACAAGAGAAGCAAAACAAAGGATAAAAAGAAGACAATGAAGGGCAGGGAAACATCAACCCAGATTCACGCTCTTGAAAATATAGAGGAAGGAATTGAAGGTAAGGAAATTGATGACAAAGGGGCATCAACATTTCATTTTACTTCTATCTTCGAAATTTCCATTAAAATGAAGTATTCTGTGATAATAGCAAATAAAGAATATCATGTACCTCATGGTAACATAAATCTGCTTGAAATAAATTCAACTATCTTGATACGATCTTGGTGCATTTGTTGCATAAATTGGCTCAATAAATGGGAATTCATATTTGAGAGCCTCTTTTTGAATATTCCTAAGAGGTTAAATCTTTGCCTATTTAATTGTATTCCCAATATTTCTATGGCAAGTTGGAAGAAATTGGCTGCTTCTTTAAGAACCTACCCTCTCTGATTCTGCAACAGGCATCGTGAATATTACGCCTTTCATTTGTAGTAATGATATTTACTTTTGCAGGAATTGACAGTGAGAAATCAGCCCTCATGCCCCAGATAAAATTTGAGAAAAAATTTGGACAATCACCAGTTTTCATTGCTTCGACGCTGCTAGAAGAAGGTGGTGTTCCTCCAGGAGCCACATCTGCATCACTCTTGAAAGAAGCAATTCATGTAATTAGTTGTGGTTATGAAGATAAAACTGACTGGGGAAAAGAGGTAAGTGTTGACTGTAAAAAGTTTGCTTCTCTTTAAAGTTATGTTCAAAAGGTCATATCTGTGCATCAATTCTAACAAATCTACACAACCAGGTTGGATGGATTTATGGTTCTGTTACAGAAGATATCTTGACCGGGTTCAAGATGCACTGTCATGGCTGGCGTTCAGTTTATTGCATTCCCAGAAGGCCTGCATTCAAGGGTTCCGCTCCCATTAATCTTTCAGATCGTTTGCACCAGGTTCTTCGTTGGGCTTTGGGATCGGTTGAAATTTTCTTGAGCAGACACTGTCCCATCTGGTATGGATATGGCTGTGGTCTGAAACCGCTGGAGAGATTTTCATATATAAACTCTGTAGTCTATCCATTGACGTCTATTCCATTAATTGCTTATTGCACCTTGCCAGCAGTTTGCCTTCTTACCGGGAAATTCATTGTCCCTGAGGTGAGCTCTTTGCATGCCATATATAGGGCCTAAGTATTGAATTGCCTTGATGAAAATAGATGTTAGCTGGTTGAGCATATTTTCTTCCCTAAATGCTTATGCCGTAGAACATGTGAAATTTTCGTCCTTAAATTCTTTGGAATTCTAATTTGGGATTCATCGGGGATTGCTTTAGTTTTAGCGTGCTTAACATTTTAACTGATGGTTTTCTTGTATTGTCTACAGATTAGTAACTATGCCAGCATAATATTCATGGGCCTCTTTATTTCAATTGCTGCAACTAGTATACTGGAGATGCAATGGGGTGGTGTTGGCATTGATGATTGGTGGAGAAACGAGCAGTTCTGGGTGATTGGTGGTGTCTCATCTCACTTTTTTGCTCTGCTGCAAGGTCTTCTAAAGGTTTTGGCTGGTGTTAACACCAACTTCACTGTTACATCCAAGGCAGGGGACGATGGAGAGTTTTCCGATCTTTACCTCTTTAAGTGGACATCATTATTAATCCCTCCTTTGACATTGTTGATTATCAACATTATTGGGGTCATAGTTGGGGTTTCAGACGCCATAAGCAATGGGTACGAATCATGGGGACCTCTGTTTGGAAGGCTATTTTTCGCGTTATGGGTCATTGTCCATTTATACCCCTTCCTCAAAGGGTTTATGGGGAAGCAAGACAGAGTACCTACCATCATCATAGTTTGGTCAATTCTTCTGGCTTCTATCTTCTCACTGTTATGGGTCCGGATCAACCCGTTCCTGTCTAGGGATGGAATTGTATTAGAAGTATGTGGGCTGGATTGTAATTAGATACAGATGATAAACTTCTCGTGCTTTTGAGTTTATAAGAATCACAGGGTAAAGACTGGCATCCCTGGAAGCTTTCTGGTCATCGACGTGCTGTGGTGGCATGTGTAGATAAAAAAAAAAACTGTGCCTGAACACTTGGAAATTTGTTCTGCAAAATTTTCATTGATTCTTTGGATAGTTTTTCGTGTTCTGTAATCCCAAGAGAACATAAAGTTTTTCTTTCATACTATTAAGTCACTGCTCAATAAGGGCTTTCTCTAAGGATTGTCCTCAAGTTAAAAAGTTCATAATTTCAAGAACTTGTCATTCAGTTTCTTGTTCTATAATCTCAGATCTTGGAATTTTGATTTTTATTCTCATTATGGTGTGTAATATTATCTCAGTTTTAGATGTCTGAAATATGTACACAAGTCATACAGCAATAAGAGAGCTTTGATGAATGTGATCCTCCTATTTCTGAGTTAGTTAAATGCCATTTTCTTCCTATTTTACAGCCTAGTTTCAGTACTTGAAGATTTGCTCGAATTTTTTTGATGAATTATTTATTCTAAATCATGTTCTTTCATATGGGTCGAATAGATATTCACATATCAAAATGTTTCTGCCATTCTTCTTGGCTTCTTCTTCCAATCTTGCTAGGGGATGGTGCTGTCTGTACGAGTAATTGGAGTGGTTAAATCCGGTACCATCTTCATTGCATTTTTGTTGCTTCCTAGAATACCTGCTTGGTTTCTTCCTTTCGTGAACTTGTTCTTTAATTACAAGTGTTATCGATGTGAACAAGAATCGTAAAGCTTGATAGTAATTATAATTTGTCTCCTCTCTCCTCTATTGGATTAAACTTTTAAATACGGTAGCTCATCAGCAGACAAAGGTTCTAAACTTAAATCTCGTTGTCATTTATTTATGAAAATTATAATCAGGTTATAGCTTAAATTATTATTAATTATGACATATGAGGCTGATATGTTGGAAATGTAATTTAAATTCAATTAGTTGATATTTCTTCAACAGCTTAAATTTACAGAAGAGTTGGTTCAACTTACAGTAACTTGCATTTTTAGAGAAGTTGATTTCTTAAGTCGTTTCAAAATTGGTTGGCTATTACTACATTGAGTAAACTAAACGTCGATTATTGCCACATGCACTTATTGACTCGAAGGATTAGTCTTAGTTAAAATAGGATACTTCCGTCAACAGACGCCATAGACTTTCAGTCTACATCAAATCAATGGAATAAGAAGATGTAGTAACCTGTAATTATGAAGGGCAATTCTGTGTTTACACTTGCTTGGACTCAAGCCTAATGTCGAGACTAGGCCTGGGCGTGATTTGGTTTGGGTTGGTTTTGACCTAAACCCAAAACCAAACCAAAGTAGTCGGTTTGAGTGAAATTAAAACCAAAACCAACCCACTCTAATTCTTAAACCGAACCAACCCAAACCACTTCGGTTTGGTTTGGTTTGGTTTCTCGGTTTGAACTTTTAAATAATATTGCATTGTAACTTATAAAGAACAAGCAAACATTGATGTTACTCTTACACATTGTTCTCTCTCTTTTCTTTTTCTTTTTCTTTTTTTTCCTCCTTTTTTTCTTTCTTTTTCCTTTCTTTTTTTCCTTGTTCCCCCATTTTTGAGTTTGATTTACAAATGTGAGTGTTTCTTTTGCTTGGCGCATGATCTTTGGATACTTTCTGTAATGAACTAACAATTGCCAAACTTAATGACTAGTTTCACTTGTTTATGTCTGTGGGCGGTGCTAATTGATTATCTGGATCCTGTAGTTTCACATTATAGTTTGTCTCCTTCAAAAGTATTTGTTTCATATCCTAGAATATCTTTCCTAGCATTTGTTTGGTCAAAAAGCAACATTTGATTCCATTTATAATGTCCTTTTAGTTTGTGATTTTTGTCATATGTTTTTAACTGAAGAGATCACTTTCTTCCAACTTGTGGAGGAAGCAAATTTTCCTTCAAGTTTGTTTTGTTAATCTACAATGGGGGATGAGGAAAACAATTTTCAACTTTCAAAAAAGAGGGCTGCCGGAGTGCAACTATCTTGAGATAATCCTGATCTTGATGATGATGAAACCTTTGAATCAGAAACAAAAAGTTTCAAAAAAGCTAGTGACGAGGTTCTGGAAAGTAGAAGAATAGCGAAAGTTCGTCGTCATCAAGCATCAACTTCCGGTGCCTTATCTTTTGCCTTTTCTTCCTGAAAAGGAAAACGAAAGCAAGAGAAAATGTATTGCTTGAGAGTCTGATTATGAGTTAGTTTCCATGAAATAATTATAAGTCCTATATCCATTTTGTTGCATGATTCTTAATCATCATGCTGCATGATTCTGGAGATATGAATGATTGAATCGTAAATATAGTCTACAGTTGCTAATAAAACCTTAGTTTTACTACTATTGAAATTGATAATTAATGTGGAATTTTATTGGATTTGGATTGGATTGGTTATCATGTTTATTTTGATTCCTACAGT
>NC_036250.1:2197822-2271380 GCF_002742605.1 Olea europaea var. sylvestris
AGGAAGTAGTAGAATTTATAGAGAAATGGAGGAAAAGATTCTAGTTGGACTATCATTTATTGTAGCGTATTTGCAACCATCAATTGCCCTTTCAAAGTGTCAAGGTGGGGTCCACGTTTAATAAAAATTCTCAATAAATACAACACCTAAAAGATGAAAGGAAACTAAATGTTCCGTCTCAAGTTGTCTGGGAAACAATTTTAGGAAACCAGTAGTTATTTTTACTACTTTTGTCAAAATTAAATTTTACTTTCAATCACATTTAAAGCAACTTATTCACATATTTTGCGATCCCACCAATATTTCTTTTAAAGAATTCCTTAAAAAAATATTCCTATGCATTATTTTTTGTTGATCTACAAAATAATGGCTCCCAATTCACAACCATTCCTTTAAGGAGCAATTTCTTATAGGGGACTTACCGACCCCTCACTGTAGGGGTCGATCCCACATGAAAAAAAGAAAAAAAAAAACACAGAAAATTGCGACTGTGAGTATTCTAGCAGGGGTCTGTTTTGATTTGTAAAACAGACTGTTATAAGTGTAACAGGGTTCTTCCTTTATGTTTTAAATGGAAGTGATGTGACATTTTACCCTGCTCTAATGCAGGTTGCAGGACTGTAATTTTATAAGTCTGAAACCAAACTTTACATTGATATGATTCATGGTCATTTTTGCTAATAATTAAGTTTAATCTCATACACAGAAACTTGCGACTGTGAGTATTCTAGCAGGGGTCTGTTTCGATTTGTAAAACAGACTGTTATAAGTGTAACAGGGTTCTTCCTTTATGTTTTAAATGGAAGTGATGTGACATTTTACCCTGCTCTAATGCAGGTTGCAGGACTGTAATTTTATAAGTCTGAAACCAAACTTTACATTGATATGATTCATGGTCATTTTTGCTAATAATTAAGTTTAATCTCATGTATATCTAATTGTATATTGAAACAAGTTTTAGGAGAGGGAACCCGATTATTATTCAAATTTAATCTAACACTTTTTCTCACATCTAGCGTAGATAGTTCTCTATCAAACAATTGATATCTGCAATTTTCTAAAATAAATGGTGAGAAAAAAATTGATTTATATAATTTATATGCATATTTATCAATCTCATTTAAAATGGTAAGTCATTAAAGAGAATATATAATTATATCTATTTAAATTTAAAATTTCGATTCTTATTTGAGAAACGAAAATTACAACCAAACCATGAATAGAATAACAAGATTAGCTATTATGTTTGAAAAGTTTGATACGGTTGCGTGTAATGACTTTCATTGTATTGAAGATTGCCAAACAACACGAGCAGTCTACCAGAAGAGAAGACTGCAACTTGATATTTAAAATTCATACAAAATATTATAATCATCAAATAGAAAATATTGGACTCGGCACAACCTTTTGTCATTTGGTTAAACATTAGGAGTGTTTTAATTAATTTTGTCAAGTTTTCTTGTCGTGATATAAACTCTCTTGTCAACAGTATGCCCCGGTGAGTGATACAATTGTTTTTTCTCCAAAATAGAGAAATGAAAGAAGACATATGAAATCTCAACCATGGAAGATATCATCCAGGAACGAGTTTTAGACAAGGTGACCCTCGACGGGGTAAGATTTTAATTTACACGGTCGAAGAAATAATAAATTTGGTCATTCTTTAACATCTTAAGTTCTAAGATTGGGTATTTTATTTTGATATCAATGTAGACAAAGGTCCTCTGATCAAATTTAGCCATCACCTATGTATAATAATTGTCACGTGTCAGAAATTTGATGAAAGATAATCCGGAGTACATTATTAGAGTTAGCAAAGATTTGGGTTCAAGTTCCATCATCAACCATTTATATATATATATTTTGTACGTGTCTTAATTTTAATAATTGCACATGGGCCTCATCATCTACAATAATTTAATATTTGCAGCTTTTGATGAAGAAATAAATTCGAGTTGCACGACGGGATTAAAGAATAATCCTGAAGTATATAAAGTTTAAACTTGTAGATAAAGTGATTTAATGTAATATCAAATTATTAAGCTATAAACACTTGTATTTGGATCTTGTTGCCATCCTAAGTAATTGTAAAAAATCAAGCTGGTGCAGTGCTTTGGACTGAAAATATGAATGTGGCCTTTGTGTTCAAAATAATATTCAAGTTATTGTTCATCAGTGTTCTGTTTAAATTTTTAGATAGGAGATTCAACATTGTGTCCATATATTTAGTCCAAATTTCTTTATATATTATTTCAAAATCAGTCAGCCACTGAACTGAGTAAACATCTATCTATTGACCTGAAGGAT
The DNA here is from genome assembly GCF_002742605.1 of Olea europaea var. sylvestris. NCBI lineage: Eukaryota > Viridiplantae > Streptophyta > Magnoliopsida > Lamiales > Oleaceae > Olea > Olea europaea. The sequence continues at coordinate 2,200,130 of NC_036250.1, forward strand.
GATGGATGAGTATTAGTTGTAATCGGGTTCTCCCCTCAGTCAATAGATGCTGCATTCATAAAATCAATGGAAATTAATATTTTCACCTAATAATTTTTTGTCATTCATGGTTCAACCTGTAATAATCTGTGTCGTTATTCAAGTCAATAGAAAATTCTGATAAGTTTCTTTTTGTTGTCTTAATCAGTGTAAACTTGACTTTGAATTTCTTGTTTCCTTGTAACACTTGGACTCTAACTGAAGCCCAATTTCAAGACTTTTCAACAAAAAGATCAGAGGTGTATATATATATATACACACACTAAGTACCGGTGCTTTGCTTAATTAAATTGCGTATCATGTCATCGATACTTAACATAAACTAAACATCGATATTTAAAAGATCATTTTCGATATATATATACACGCACACTATTCTTTTTTTAATTTTGGTGTAATTAAATAGGCGCAATAATAAAATCAATAATTGTGAGGCAAAAAATTAGAAAAAATGTCAAAATTAGCGTGATTAAATAATTTGCCTAAGATCACAAAACCAAATCTAATAAATTTTTTCTTCCATTATGGCACTAATGGGATACAACCAACAATAATATTTTCATTGACAAAGTGGCATCATCAAAGATGGAATCCTCAAAAGCAATAACAAAAATTTACCTATGCACAGCTATCTCAAACATAACAAAGAGAATATCTCACTATTAATCTCCAGTATCTAGACAAAGATTCCTCACGAATGAACGATTAAATCTTGATCTTATGCATTGTGTTGGGGATCCTAGGAGTTCAATCAACCAAAACATCAAACAATAGAAGAAATTTTAAGGCAAAACAATAAAAAAAGGGTGGAAAGATACAACCTGTCTTTGGCCGAATCTGGACAGCAGCTTCTTCTCCTCCTTCCCTTATGGCAGATTTAGACTCAGGAATAGCCCTCCATGACTTGCAAATCACCTTCCGAGAGAGAGAGAGAGAAAAACCCGGCAAAGAACCCACCACCTTCAAGCTAAAACCCAGAGACCATAGAGAAAGGAGAGGGAGTCGACTTAAGAAGGGAAGAAAAGGAAAGACCCATCCCTCTGCCAAAAAAACGTGGGGCACCTTATTGTGTCACCATCAATACCATCAAGTCAAAAACATCTCCCCCAAGATTAAATCCCGGCCATCGATCTTCATCCAATGGTCCACAAAAATCTGAATAAATGGAGTTAAGAGAACCATATTCTCACATTCTTCACCTTGGTTCTCATAACACTATCTCTTGGTTGCGAATTTGCACATGGAAGAACTGTTCATCATCATCGCCCACTACCTACAAGAAAAATTAACCAGTGTCAATATGTAATAAAGATAAGCACAATTTAAATTTACCTGCAGGTAGAATTTTTGTTCTCATATCAGAGGGATTCCTATCAGTGTGAATTTTAACAAGATTAACTTCACCTTGAGACAGTTTCTCACGAATAAAATGATACTTTACCTCAATATGTTTAGTTCTTTCATGGTAAACAGGATTTTTACAAAGCAATAAAGCACTTTGACTATCAGTAAACATAACAGGTGTATCATGCATGAAGTTCAATTCTTTTAAAATTCCTTTTAACCAAGTACATTCTTTAACCGCCTCGGTTATGGCAACATACTCTGCCTCAGTACTTGACAAAGTAACTAAAGGCTGCAGCTGTGACTTCCATGTTATACAATTGTCACCAAGTGTAAAAAAGTACGCTGTGGTAGACTTTCTGCTATCCTTGTCACCAGCAAAATCAGAGTCTACATACCCCTTTAGAGCAAGTTTTTCAGATCTCTTTTCATACACTAGACCCAGATTTAATGTACCAACAATGTACCTTAACAACCATTTCAAACCTGCCCAATGAGGCTTTCCTGGGTTTGACATAAATCTGCTCAAAAAACTTATAGCATACTTGGGAAATGACTAGTCTATTTTCAGCCCTATCTCTCTTTATAACCATCCCCAAAATCTTCTTAGCACTCCCCAAATCTTTTATATCAAATTCTGATTTTAAAAGGTTCTTCATCTTAGTGATTTCAGTCTTACTTGAACTTGCTAGAAGCATGTCATCTACATACAGCAACAAGTAGACCTCACAGCCCTCCTTACTATCATTATAGTACAGGCATGCATCATATTCACTCCTTTTAAAACCTATCTTCAGAACATAGGTATCGAACCTTATGTACCACTGTCTAGGACTTTGTTTAAGCCCATACAGAGATCTTTCTAATTTGCACACACAGTTTGTTTTACCTTTCACCTCAAAACCTTAAAGCTGACTCATGTAAATATCCTCTTCCAATTCCCCATGTAGGAAAGCAGTCTTGACATCTAGTTGTTCCAGTTCCCAGTTGTACTGAACAACCAATGCAAGAACCAGTCTGATTGTTTTGTACTTTATCACATGAGAGAATATCTCATTGTAATCAACCCCCTCCTTTTGAGTGAACCCTTTCGCCACTAATCTGGCCTTATACCTAGGAGGATCACTAGGATTATTTCCTTCTTTCAATTTGTAAATCCACTTACATTGAACTATCCTATGATCCTTAGGTTTGTTAACTAACTTCCAAGTTTTATTCTCCATTAGAGATTCCATTTCTTCCCGCATAGTTTTTAGCCAATTTTCAGAACATTTTCCATTAACAGCTTCTTCTAGCCAATTTTCAGAACATTTTTCATTAACAGCTTCTTCATAACTAGCAGGTTCTATCTGTTCAAGGGCTTCTCCTGAAACCAAGGCAAAATCAGTCAAGTTTAGGGATTCATGTCTAGGATTTGGCCTGATCTGCCTCCTCCCCCGATCCCTAGTAAGCTGATAATCTTGATTAGGTGGCTGATCATTAAAATATTCAACTTCAACTAGTTCAATGTTATCTTGAAGTTCAGTCACCTCTTCAGGTTCAGGTTCAATTTCAATTTCAATTTCATTTTCATTTTCATAATCTATAGGGTCATTTTCGTCATTCCCAGGTGTAGGTGAATTTAGCCTAATTAGCTTCACCTTAGTCTGAATACTCTTCTCAGTTTCAGATTTGTTAGTCTCTTCGATTTTCTGTTTTAGACATGGCATCTCAGATTCATTAAAGACTAAATTCCTGCTGTTAATAATCTTAATGCCTTGGACCCCTAAAACCCATAACCTATAGCCCTTCACACCTCGGGATACCCTAACATTACACACTTGACAGCCCTCGGCTCAAGTTTCCCTTCAAATTGGTGTGCATATGCAGCACATCCAAACACCCTCAAGTGTTCTAGATTTGGAGGCTCTCTCGTCCACAACTCCTGTGGGGTCTTAAACCCTATACTGCTGGACGGAAACCTATTAATTAGATAAGCTGCAATACTTGCAGCTTCAGCCCAAAAACCTTTCGCAAGGCCAGAGCTAATCAACATACACCTAACTTTGTTCATTATGGTCCTGTTCATTCTTTCAGCGACCCCATTTTGTTCAGGTGTGTATTTAACAGTTCTGTGTCTTGTTATACCTTTCTGCTTACAGAAGTTGTCAAATTCGCTATTACAGAATTCAAGCTCATTATCAGTTCTTAACGTTTTAAGTTTCTTGTCTAACTGATTCTCAACAGACTTTAACCAAATCCTGAATTTCCCAAAAGTTTTCGACTTAGCCTTCAAAGGATAAATCCAAACCTTTCTTGAGTAATCATCCACTAAGGACAAGAAGTACTTGCTCCCACCAAATGTGGAGTGCTTCTCCGGGCCCCATAGATCAGCATGGACATAGTCCAATGGTCTGCTGGTCCTATGAGAGCTAGCTTCAAAGCTCACCTTATGAGACTTACCCAAAACACAAGTTTCACAGAATTCCATAGTTTCAATGTCATCTTTTCCAAGTAATTTCTGATTACTTAAAGATTTTAGACCTTTAAACCCAATGTGACCCATTCTGTTATGCCAAAGTTCAGTTTTGTCTTTACTCACAGTAAGAAGGCTAGAATCAAATGGTATTTCAGTTCTACCCTCAAGATAGTACAGCATGTTCCTCTTGGGCCCCTTCATAACTATAAGAGAACCCTTCATAATTTTCAAAATCTTGTTACAAGACTTGAAGGCATATCCCTTATCTTCAAGAGAACATAAGGAAATGAGGTTCCTTTTTTTAATTTGGGACATATCTAACATTTTTAAGTTGCGTGACGGCCCCATCGTACATCCTGATGGCTATGTCACCAACTCCAATCACATTTTGAGAATTATTGTCTCCCATGTAGATCTTCCTAGGTTCAGTCTCCCTATAGTTATAAAACCAAGACCTATCAGGGCACATATGGAAAGTGCACCCTGTGTCAAGAATCCAATTTTTGTCAAATTCTTCTTCAGACACATTCATGACATGCAAACTATTAAATTCAGAAGTAATAGCAGCATTATCAACATTAGAATTGTTCGGGTCTTTTTGTTTCCTTTTCCAGTCAAAGCAGTCTTTCTTGAAATGTCCTAACTTTCCACAGTGATAACATTTCTTAACGCTTTTATCTTTAGATTTGGATCTCATTTTAGATTTTCCTCTCCCCTTCTTGTTATGGAAGTTAAATTCTTTCTTTTCAGATCTTCCCCTAACAAATAGACTCTCTTCACGAGAATGAATTCTGTTCTCTTTTTTTAATTCAAGTTCTCTTGATTTTAAAGCATCAGAAACAATAGCTTGAGTGAGAGTGTCCCTACCATATTTTATGGCATTTTTCATTTCTCTGTAAGATTTGGGCAAAGAGTTTAGCAATATGACAGCTAAATCCTCATCACCAAATATTTTATCATTATGAGCTAGACTCTTAACAATTATGCTAAAGTCACTCAACTTTCCCTCGACATCCTTCCCCGGGTCCATCATAAAACTAAACAAATTCTCCAACAGGTATATTTTGTTAGGTAAAGTTTTAGTTAAAAACAGGGCATTTAAAGCAATCCACAAAGCTTTAGCAGTTTTAGCACTATCAACTTGTCTCACAATGTTGTCAGATAGATGCAAAATTATATAACTGTAAGCAATTTCAGTTGGTTTAGCTTTTAACTCATCAGAAAATGTAGCGGGATCATCAAGAGCTTTAGCAACTCTCTGTTGGACCAAAATGACCCTCATTTTCTGTTTCCATATCGAGTAATCCCCCTTTCCATCGAATTGCGATAATTCGACCCTCGAACCCATTATAGATTCTATAAAAGAGTGGCCTATACTCGTGGACACAACAGAAAAGGTTTTTTGAAAAATTCTTTTCCAGATGATCAATATATAACTGAGTGCCGAGTTAAAAAATAATTTTTAGAAATGAAGCATAACAGTGAAATAATCCGTTCACGAAACACAGGTATATAAAGCAGGTAAATATGCTTCCAGGTTACAAATTAATCACAAGAATTCAATCAACAGAATTCATAAATAAGCAACCAAGCAATAACCATGCATAAATTAGTAAGAATACCAAACCTAACCTAACGGAGAGTTTGGAGTAATCTTACCAAACTACTGTTGAAAAACAGTAAATATACCACCAAGTTTCTGAACTTAATTGCGGTAGACGTCAAGCCAGGGGCAAAATCGTCCAAATTTTTCTGTAAAACTTGAAACAGAAAACAAACGATATCAGTGCATTCAGGACGTCAAAATAAGTAAACTGCCCGAAAAAGCTCGCCGGAGGTCCGCCACGCGCTACCGCCGGAGCCGTCGCCACCGGTCATGCGCCCCACCACAAGGAGCGCCTCAGTCTGTTGGTTATGGGTCCAGGTTCCATTTCGCCGGAAAGTCAATAGTTTGGCCGGAATTTGAATTTTTCAGATTCGGTCAGAAAATGGAGTAGCGATTTCCTTGCCGGTTTTGATCGATTTTTTTGGACAGATTTCACTCCTCCTAGCTCTGATACCAGTTTGTTGGGGATCCTAGGAGTTCAATCAACCAAAACATCAAACAATAGAAGAAATTCTAAGGCAAAACAATGAAAAAAGGGTGGAAAGATACAACCTGTCTTTGGCCGAATCTGGACAGCTTCTGCTTCCTCCTTTCAGCAGCTTCTTCTCCTCCTTCCCTTATGGCAGATTTAGGCTCAGGAACAGCCCTCCATGACTTGTAAATCACCTTCCAAGAGAGAGAGAGAAAAACCCAGCAAAGAACCCACCACCTTCAAGCTAAAACTGAGAGACCATAGAGAAAGGAGAGGGAGTCGACTTAAGAAGGGAAGAAAAGGAAAGACCCATCCTTCTGCCAAAAAAACGTGGGGCGCCTTATTGTGTCACCATCAATACCATCAAGTCAAAAACATCTCCCCCAAGATTAAATCCTGACCGTCGATCTTCATCCAATGGTCCACAAAAATCTGAAGAAATGGAGTTAAGAGAACCATATTCTCACACGTTGGATTTGAAAAATAATGATTTCTGAATGGATAGTCCAAATATCACGTTGATCAGACCACGAAATGCTAAGATATCAACTTTTGATCAAGCTGCGTAGGTTGTCTGAATCTTTTAAGTGGCTCTCAAATTTTATCTCTATTTTGGAGTTGAGTTGGTTCTCTTTCATGCACTCCCCCCACAACAGACACATTCTACTCAGCAATATTCACAACTTATAACATTGGATTGAGGCATCAAATTATAGTCCTAATGGGGCTCTCTTTTCCCCCTTTCCACCCATGCAAGAATCTCATAATCTAATCACAATAGCATAGGAGTCCTCGCTACACCAGATCAAGGGAATCTTAGCCCAAATCACATCACTAATGTTTAATTTTGAGAAATCAGGTGATCACTAAATATTTTTCGAAAATCAGATATTAGGAATTTTATGGATTTTAAAATTAGATTTTATTTTTTTTTTTCTTTTCTGCTAATGTCCTATAATTATGGTATATATTCAACCCAATAATTTTCCTTTTTAATGAGATATAGAGAGAAATCTCTTCACTGCCAAATATTGTGAGAAACACCCTTCATAAAGATTTTCATGGTCGAATGGAGGTGCGGATTTTACAATGGTCTCACTAAACATTTTGATTTATAGATTTTTAGATTTCTTGTCATCATCACTGATAAAATGTTTTTAAGAACATATTTATCTCATATAACCCAAAACAAAATATGTTGTGTGGGCATGTAATGGTCACAGCGGTTCAATATAAGTGATCAAATTTTTTTTTTTAGTATTCATGGAGTATGAAGTATTGATTTCTCCGTGCTACTATTAATTGATAAGCATATTAAATAATGACAGACTGCTCAGTTCCATAATCAACGAATAATATATGTCACGATCTTCTCATAAAACCACCGGCTACAACTCTATTCTCATATGTAACTCAGTATTTTCATAAATTATCGTGGTTTAATTATGAATTGATTTTTGCAATTTAAACAATATTTCATTATTTCTGAAAATCAAACTTTCAACTTTTATAGGTATGAATTTTTTAATGGGGAAATTAGGCCATGTACGCTTTAAAAATAACTAATTTGATTAGTATCTTTTTAAACTAACTAAAATTTTTAAATAAGTAATTAATACATCCTGAATTACTTAAGAAAAAAAGAAAAGAAAAAAACCCCAAACCTAAGTCAGTAACCCCTTATCTTTCCCTTCTCGTTGTGCTTCTTGATAGAACCGATTGCCGATTCTACAACTTTCTTTCCAGCCCGAGCCATTGTCTTTACAATCATTGATGAAACGTGCTCCTTTCCTTTGGGAAAAATGCTTCCGTTCTTGACGTATCGTGTTGCACTACTGATGCTGGAATAAATTTTGCTCTTCTTTTGAAAAAGTTTTAAATCTTTATGAAAACTCTCTCTCTCTCTCTCTCGCTCTCTCAATTGCCGTTATGCATCTCAAGAAGATGTAATGGTATTTATAGCCGATGAAACTATGGTATCTAAACTCTTTTTCTCCAATGCTTTCATGTGATATTGTTGCAAAACCCTCCCTCCTCAACAACGGCAATTTCCTCTCTTAGAAACCTCATCGGACTCAAATCTTCATCAATGTATAATTAGTATTTGCCTGATTTATTCTAAGGTTTTGAATGGTGTTAAATATTATTTATTATTTTTTTGAGTATTTGTCACCTTTTTAAAAAAAAATTTATCACTTTTTTTTAATAAATTTTGTCAAATTTTGAGTGTCTGTCACTTTTTTTATTTTCTATCGCTTTTTTAAATGTGTCACTTTCTAATTTGTCACTTATTTAGCCACCTTGAAATTTCTATCACATTCTTTCAAAAGTGACATTATATCACTTTTTTATTAAAATGACACACGATTTTTATAAAAAAAAAAAGAAAAAAAAAGTGACATTGTGTCACATTTTAGTGACATTAAATTGTACAATGTATCTTTTGCTTCTAAAAATTTTTTCATATGATTTTTCAAAAGATCATAATTTTAAATGTATTTTTGTAAGTTGCTCATTTTTAATTACATTGGACTTTTTTATTAGACTAATTTGTTGGACTTAACTCTATAATCCACCTATTTTGAGGCCCAACAACATGCTACTTAGATATCTAACTGAAGAAAATTTGCTAAGCTTGAAAGGAACTCAACGACTAGCTCAGCCACTGCTTAGAATTTAAAACACCGTATTCCACCTAATTCTTATTCATCTGCGGACAAAATTCATGTTTAACACATAGTACTGAACATAAGATAAATTAACAGTTAAAAAATAAATTTTAATTTTTTTAATGTTAGTACGATCGAGTTCACTTACGAGACAAACATAATTGCGTTGCTAGTGTTCCTTACCTCCTCTCTTTAACACAATGGACTTGGGATATTTGTAGAATTTGGAAATAAGCCAAATTACCAACCTGCACGAGCCTTGTTTGTGCAATAATATGTCTCTGCTCGATCCCCATTTTGTAAAATTCATTTTTGCTTAAACTTATTTTTAATTACACATTCTCACAAAAAAAAAAAAAAAATGTACGTGAACTTGTAACTTTTTTTTTTTAATAATATATTCTCTAAAAATCATTTTTTTCGAAACCTGATCTATAAAAATTCTACCAAATAGTAGTTAAGTTACCAAGACGATTCAAGGAACATGGTAGTAGATTGATTGATTCATTTAAGTGCAAAAGACAGGTAACTGACATATTCCAGTCTAAGGATGGTTTGTTTTGGTGGTCTAAAGTCTTTGTTAGTGTACTGGTACTGTATTTATGATGTAAAATCATTTTCTAATTCAAATAAATTCTTTAATGGTGAGAAAAAAATATCGTATGCTTCAAAGAATCTCTCCAAACCATCGGAAGAGAGAAATGTAAACAATTTCGTTCACGACACTAATTAAGGACATTATAATGACTCACTGCAGGTGGTAGAAAGTCTTTGATGTTATTTTAGCATGGAGCTAAATGATAATTTATTAGATCTCTTGTTATGTCGTTTAGAGATGTGGGACGTGGCCCTTGTATTTCCAAAGATAGAAATAAATCAGCTCATAAGCCTGAATTCTACACACCTTATTGAAAATAATACGAATTAATTTGATAAATTAACCAAAGAAGAAGAAGAAGACGTATTATTGAGTTATCAAAATTAAGATAAACAACATATCAAGTCAATTTATATATTATTAGAAAACCTACAAAAATAAGAAACTAAAATAATAAAGAAACTGTTAGCTAAATGGAAGAGAGAAAATAAGAGAAGATATAGAGAGTCAAAACTCAATTATGTATTATTATGAACGAATGTCCTATATTTATAAGGTCCAAAATAAGAGTTACAATTGAAATAACATAGATCTTCTAAACTAGATAAGATAACACTAAATAATCATTAATAATTATCTCATTATTTTACAACAATTCCTCTTTGATGATTATTTACACAATTATTGCCTTGTTAAAAACCTTGTTTAATAAAAATCTAATGGAAAAAAAAAATCAAACAAAGGAAAAAAGAGTACAGTTGATTGTCAATATTTTGGAGTATAAAGAAAAAGCTGCCTCATTAGTTTTTGCTAAGAAACCTAGTGGGACAAAATCTTGACTAAAGGAAAAAGTGTACAGCTACTCCCCTTGATGAAAATCATTTAAGATCTTTGAATTGATGTATTCTAATTCTTTGAACCAATTTCTTGAATGTAGATGTTGACGATATTTTGTAAATAAATCAGACATGTTGTCACTTGAGTGAATTTTTTAGATATCGATGTCGTCATTCTTTTAAAACTCATGTGTATGAAAGAATTTTGGAGAAATATGTTTCGTCCTGTCACCGTTGAAATAACCTCCTTTAAGTTGTGCAATACAAGCCGCATTTTCTTTATATAAAATTGTTGGACTATCTTTTATTGAAATTAACCCGCATGATGGTTGGATATGGTGGGTCATGTTTCTCAACCATACACATTCTCGGCCTGCTTTATAGATTGCAATAATTTCAGAATGATTTGAGGATTTAGCTGTCAAGAATTGTTTCACAGATCTCCATGATATAGCAGTTCCTCCACGTGTAAACACATAACATGTTTGTGATTTAGCTTTATGTGGGTCAGATCGACTTTTGAGAATAAAATAATTTCAAATCAATAGTACCCTTTAGGTAACGAAAAATATGTTTAACATCATTCCAATGTATTTGAGTTGGTGTAGAACGATATCTTGCAAGTAGATTTATAGAAAAAACTATGTCGGGTCGAGTGCAATTTGCAAGATAAGTTAATATTCCAATTGCATTAAAATATGATATTTCAGGACCAAGAACCCTTTCTCCATTTTCAAGTGGACGAAATGGATCATTTTTCACATCAAGTGATCGAACAATCATAGGTGATGCTAATAGATGTGGATTATCCATATAAAAACGTTTTAAAACTTTTCTGCATGCGTAGATTGATGAACAAATAATCCATCTGCGAAATGTTCGATCTGCAATTCGAGATAAAATTTAATTTTTTTCCAAATCCTTCATTTCAAATGATTTGCAATTTTATTGAGCTCTTTAAGAGTTTCAATTAAATTTAAATCATAAACCATAATTTTAAATCAAATATTTGTTTTCTTTATGAAAACACATGAGTGGACATTGTCATTTTTATAGCATTCATTCAACAAATATTCGCTAAGATGATTATATTACATGCGCCCAGATTGTTCAATCAATATAATGATCAGAGAACATGATTTTCGGACATGTATTATTTGAGTTATGTTTCATACATATTAAATTTTACAAAGGTAATATTAATAGTCATGCCAGATGAGTTGACTATCAAGTATTTTAAATTTCATATATTGTCAAGATGACATTATATAGACTCGTGGTTTCATCCATGATGATCTTTGCGAAATTCACTATATTGAAAGCGTGCATTACACATTACGATTTCATTTTTCTCATTTCATTTTTGTATAAGTATATACCTTTAGATTTTCGGACTACAGGTCCAAAAACTTCATGTTTCTCTAGTAAATTCAATTTAGGATTGCGTCCCTTTTGTTTGGCCAAACATTATTTCGATCAATATATTTTGACGCATTTATTTCGATTTCTCGCTATTCATAATATGATGCAGTACATCATATGTAGAAGCATTGTCAACAACTTTACTTTTCCTTCTCGATTCTATTTTTTTTTCCCATACTGACATAACTTATTGAAATATCTCTAGTTTCAACATATCAGGTACCTGAACCTCTTTTAATTTTATAATTTGTTATGTCTAAATACTCATCAAGAGTGTAGCCTCCTTAATGAGACCATCTTTATTAATTGCTTCATTTTCATTTGAAGATATTTTTGTATTAAAATCGAACGCTTTAGGCGTGCCATAGATATATCAAATATAATGCTAACAAATTATTATCATAGGACATCAATTCGTGCAAGAGCATTTAAAACTGGTGCGTGAAATATTGTCTATCTCTTTGATCAGTAAATACATCTAAATAAATTATTTTTTGAACTTTTGATTCGAATGATATTTTGTTAGAATTTAGAAAATGATGTATTTTTACATTATTTTTAAAATTTTTAATCTCTCCCCCTGAATGCTAAGAGAATTATCCAATCAATTTGACAATCAATTTTTTTCAGCGTTAAAAAATATCACCCATCTGAGATAATAGTTCAAACTACGTACTTATTCTCAACATTTTTTATTTTTCATCTCAATGCATTGTGGTGCTCAATTTTTACATATATTGTACTATCAAAATAATTAAATGAAGAAATTACAATCTGATCATAAGCTGATTATAATGTGGAGAACTATGCTTTTTTCATAATGCATAATAGAATTTCCTAAATAAAAATGGAAAACACTTTCTCAATTAAATTAATTGGAGGCATTTAACAAACGATAGTGTTAAATCATTTTTTGACATCTCAATTAAAACTTATTAAAATGTTGAGAATTATGCCCACTAGCATTAACAAGACACGATCTTGATTATATAATCTAAAAATTATGCTCATAATTTGAGGAATAATTTTGCAAACTTCAGGTTGCGAACACTATTCAATCATCTAGTATTTGTATCAAATCTATTAGATACAAATAATATTTAGATGACCGATGTGGTGGGTGATGGAGCCCCATATATCACCTTAATTAATTTTTAGAAATATAAAGAGTTCAATCCCTATTTTAGCTAGTGATTTTTAATAATCAATTTTCAATAAAGATAATAAATGATATATAAGAATTCATTTGATTAGAGAATTTTTAATTTCGCATTATTATTAATCCAATGATGGTCCAACTGGTCATGCCAAATAATAAAAACAAAATTGAACTTTTGATTCAATATAAGATATACTTCAATTATTTAATTTCGAAGAATGTGATTAAATATTATATAATCATATAATGATCGATGTCCGCATAACATAAGTTGTATGTTTTCCTTCAAAGATAAGCACAAATTTATAAATTACACATAATATAATCTTTAAAACACGTGCTCTTTCAAAAGCAGTATTACTTGATTATGGCTTCTTTAAGAGCAATATCAATATTCCTCTGAAAATATTGGAATTCTAGTGTTATGCTCTTTAGGAGCAATAATATATTATTATTTGAAATAATAAATTGTATAAGAATTTACTCTTAGAAGTAAACACATAATTTACGTTAAATCGTATTTAAATATGCTTTTCTGGAGCAAGTAAAATCTAATTAAAATATCTGTAAATAATAGTGTGCTACTTCAAGAGCAATAATATCCCTTTTAAAATTAATAATGTTGTGCTTAGTATGTTTTCTAAACAAATATTAATATTTTCAGAGATGTACTTTTTCGAGAGTACTTGATATTTCACTATTGCTTCTTCGGCAATAATTAATCAATACTGTAATTCATGTTTTTCATGAAAGATATTTCAATATTCTTTTGAAATATTGAAAATTATAATTTATGCTCTTCGAGAGCAAATAATATTCTTCTGGAATATTAAAAAAAATATAATTCATGCTCTTCAGGAGTAAGTAATATTTTCCAAGAATATTATTTATAATGTTATACTACTCCAAGAATAACAACAAAATATTCTTTGAGAATATTTATAGATCATATGTTATTGTAATCTAGATCTATATTACTTGCATTCAATAACTCTAATTTAAAATTTTGTTCAATAGAAAAAAAAGAATTAACTAGTATAAATTATAAGAAATTTATCAAGATTTAATTAAACCCAAATGATATTAGTCCATATAAAGGTATTTATAGTAAAATCAAAGTCATAATTGCATTAAATATTATCAGGGAAAACATAGCTAATTAAGATTAGTGAATAATTAGTGTTTAATTAAAATAATTACTGTAAAGATTATTCTTTTATATCATAATTTTACAAAATGAAAATTTGGTGGCAAATAAAAATCATAAATTAATTGCATAATGATTACAAATGAATTAAAAAAACTTACAGTGCAAACAATTTTATTGAAATTCATCCCTTTCTAGTCAAACAACTCAAAACATGTACAATCAATTACCCAAATGTATTTTTCATGTTTTGACCTAATATTGATGGATGTTTCGCTTAAATTCTGAAAATTAAAATTATTAACAAAAACTTCAAACCACATCAAGATCTACTCACAATTTTTAGTATCAAACCAGTCCTATTTCAAAATCCAAATCATAACACAACAATAATTTCTCACACATACGTGTATGCATATACACTTACATCTATAAATATTGTGATGAGGAAGAAAAATAATTATCTAAAAGGAAAAGTTTCCCCTATTTCTTTCTCTAGGAGAGCACTCTCTGTTTGTATGGGCCATTAAACTTGTCAACCCTTGGTGTTGCTTTGGTCTGGTTTTCGACAATGGATGGAAACATGTCAAATTTGATCAAATCTGACGACAAGCAAAGGTAGATGGACGTAGATAGTGATAATAGAAACGATTAGATTGTGATGGCAAGGGCAAGAACTGGAAGATAGGTGAGAACGAGTGGCAATTGGATCTTTTTTTTTTGAAAGAAAATTTTGAGTTATATAAAATAATTAGACTATCATGCTAATAACGTGTTATAAAACTAAATGGAAGAGATAAAATAAGAGAAGAAATAGAGAGTCAAAACTCAATTGTGTATTATTATGAATCAATGCCCTATATTTATAGGGTTCAAAATTAGAGTTACAATTGAAATAAAATAGATCTTCTAAACTAGATTAGACTTATTCATGTATCATAATAACACTAAGCCCCTGTTTGATTCCCATTACTTGGTAATGAAAATGGGTAGAATAGTATTTTTTTTAAAAATGAGTGGTTGAAAAAGAGGGAATTTTTTTTGATTTACGTGTAATATTATTTTATGAAAGATTGTATGGTTGAAAATATGAGAGAAAAAAATAGAATGTAACGTAATGTAATTTAATGGAGGCCAAACGGGGGGTAAATAATCATAAATAATTATCTCATTATTTTGCAACAGAAACCATATATATATTATTTTGCTAAATATATATATATTATCGTCCCCTCAAGCTCACGTGCTAAAGCTAGAAACAGCAAGAATTAGTCATGCAGAGAATGAAAATGATGAATTGGATGTGACTTAGTGAAAAAGTCAGCAGATAATATATATAACATATACTTAGCATAATATATATATTTAATTTCCTTATTATTTTAGTTTCCTAATTTTATAGGTTTTCTTGTAATATATAAAACTGAGTTAGTTCATTAATTGTTCACCCTAATTTTGGTGGCTCAATAGAAAATTAGGGTGTTCGATTGTTTTTTATAACATAAGTTGTTTGAGAATGGATAGGATAAAAGGATCGACTTCAACACATATGCTTTGGCTTTGATGCCATGAAAATAATACGAGCTAATTTGATAAACAAAAAAAGAAGAAGAATAATTAAGAGGCGCAGAAGACATATTATTAAGCAACCAAAATTAGGTAAACAATGAGTCAAATTAGTTTATATATTACAAGAAAACCTACAAAATTAGGAAACTAAAATAATAAGGAAACTAAATGTATATTATATAGAAATTTGTATCAGCTTGTGTATGATTACTTTGTGGAATTGCTCTTCGTAGAATTTGAATCAGTACTTAGAAATTTCTGCGTGAAATGGATACTGTAGTCTTTAAACCGGTATTTGCTTTCACTTTTGCCTTATAGAATTGAATTTGTTGATAAAATTGACCCTGAACTCACCTCGAAGTACTCTTCCACTTTACCGGAAAATAAGATTCTTACGAAATCCTGAGGTTAAGGGACAATGTATATTTTTGCGACCTAGGATAAGTTACTCTTTGTCATTTAATATGTTATTTGATTGGTTTGCAGGACTTGCTTTTGGCTTTATGTTATAACTTGAAATTACGAGTACTTGCTTGGTCTTTTTTGTGTGTTGTGCATTCTTGATTAAAGTAAAACATTAATGACAATTCACAGATTTGATTTTGAAGTTCAATTTTTTAATGCAAAAACTGTATTTCTCTATTTGAAAACAACAAAATGTTTCAAAAGTCATATATGACACTTTGTCAAATGATCAAAAGAAAGAGTACGATACTTCTACTATTTGGGGTCCAAAGTTGTTATAAAAAATTTTGATTTGAACCCTCATAAAAGCATTGCTTTGAGGGAAAATTTTAGCGTCGTGGTTGAAAGAATGTCACATTGCAGTACATCATTGGCTAGTTTAAAAAAAATAAAATAAAATTCCACCAATCATTCACTGCCACCAATGCATCTGTCATCCAAGGTGGTAAATTCATCTAGCAAGAAAGCATTATTCTTCTCAAATAAACAAACTCAAGGTGAGTCATATGTTTCACAAAGAACAATAAGAACATAAGTTTCTCACTAAATTGAACTTCACCTGGCCCTGGCAGGCTATTAAGATATTTGTTGCTCGAAAGGTTTACAAATTAACCTAACATATAAAATGACAAACTAAGACAACTTTTCTTCTTCCTCATTTTCTACATTTTTTTCCTCTGTTGTTTCAGCTTTTCGTTCTTTGTTCTTCCCCCATAAAATGCCATAAAGACCAATTACCAGCATTATAGCTCCACAGACACTGCAAGTGATAGCAACATAAAATATCAGTAAAGAGAATTGAAGACTAGAATGTGTGAACAAAAACATAGGATAGAGGATTATGTTTGGTAGGTAATATTAAAGAACACGAGATACGAATTTAACTTTTTTCACTTTCTCCAAGCAATATAATATTATTGAACTCTATAATAAATACAAATTTAGCTTTTTTTTATTAGTATTGTTTACTATCGAATTTTGCCAAACATACGACGAGTATACCTTCCCCAATAAAGAGTCTCCTTGAACAATATTGCTGAGAAAATTGCTGTAATGATAAGTGCCAATGGACTGAACGCAGCTGTGAATACATGCCCTTTCTTCTGAACAACCCAAAATTGCAACCAATAAGTTAATCCAGTGACAATAACACCCTATAAATTTTGACAAGAAAATGAAAAAGTTTATGTTATTTGATGAACACTGATAACAAAGTAAAAGTTATTTTTCAAACATATTTTAAACATGTTGCTTCTTATATTTTGAAGTAAAAAAATTTAATTTCATGATTTTAAAAGTAAATAAACTTACACAGTAGCATACTGAAAGGAGCCTAAGATTCCATCCTAGTTTCCACGGTTCTGCGATTCTTTCTTTCACTACAGCAAATATTGCTGACGATATACGGCTGAAAAAACATTGCAGGGCTGTAAGCCGTAGTTTCGTGGGGTACTGCCTGATTAGGGGACCCTAATAAATGACAAATAATCAGATCAAAGGTTAAAAAATTTGTAAAAAAATAAACTAAAATAAAATAAGTACAGATTTGTTGAAGACATAAATTCAAGTACATTTTGTCCAGCTTAAGCTTTCAAGTTAATGTAGAGGAAACAAACTTTGTTGCCATCTATTTATAAAAATTCTATTTATGTCGGGCGATGAAAATAAATTCCGACATAAATAAATTATGCATCAAGACGTAATTTAAGTTAATAACTTCGTGGGGTACCTGCATATTTAGCCACAAAGACCATGTTACATTGGCTGCAAAAATGAGAAGAGAACCCTTTAACCAATCAGCTTTCGAATGATGCTTTTCAGATAGGTCATTTGAGGTTTTTGTTTTGTTTTCTGTTGGGTTGTGTGCCCATATAGTATAGTTTTGCTGATGTAAAAAAAAAATAACAATATTTTTATTGAATAAAATTATGTTTAATTTATTTTTTGCATTTATTTATCATTGAGCATACGAAATTAAAGTGCCTATGATCACTTGTGATAATATGAGTTGAGTACTTGCGTTGAGAAGTACAGTGTGATACAATTTATATTTTGATCATAAATAATTTGTTCACAATCTACATATAAGGGTTGGCACCTTATATTGGAAGGTTGTAGTGTTGACCAATTCACTATTCGGGTTTGTGATTTGTCCTTATCACAGAAATAGTAAAAGGTGACACTAGTACACTTGGAGTGTATTGAACGGACCACGTGTTGAATTTAATTCTATAGCATGACCGTGCGGAGAATTAAATTTCACTAGACCGCTGTGTATTTCATCTAAATCCCTTGACAGGATTATGTATATCTTTTCGTAATTTTAATTGTTCTTTGATTCATCAATGGGTGAGATTAATTTGATTGGTCAAATATTTCGATGAGTTAAGAACTTGAGAATGAGCGGAGTAGAGAACATGAATTCGTGTCGGGAACCGTCGCCCAGATGGTAGAGTGACTACTTAAATATTTTCTGTTGAACGGTTAAAATCTGAGCTCAATGTTTAGCAACGGCGAAATTTCGACATCTGTGATTAGTTCACAGGACCGTTGAAGAAAATGAAATTTAAATTAGTGAGAATAATTAGAGGGACAAAACGGTCATTTATGCTCGTACCTAATTATCGGATCTCGAACGGGGATAAAATACATATACAGTAGGTTAGAGGAAAGTATTACAGATTTAATGGCTTCTGTGATCTTATATATTCCAAGAATTCAGTCTTTTGCCTTTAGTGGAAAAAACAAAGATTAATAATTAGATTGGGTGGTCTAGGGTCGACTAGACATGATCTAATTATTGGAGTTTGGATAATATATGTCCGATCAGGTCCCTGTGGTAGCTCCATAAAGTATTGGAACTTAATTACGGTAATTATAATAGTTTTGAACTTAATTATAATTACAATAAAGTTTTGTACTTAATTGTAATTACTATGAAAGTTATAAATTTAATTGTAATTGTAATTGAAGTTCTAGGACTACACATATAATTAATGTAAACTAATTGGAATTGGACTTAAATTAGAACTCCTCTTGAGTTTTAATTAGGAATCCTATTTGAATGTGGAATTGTAATTGTACCAGGATTGTATCATCTTTTTCTCTATAAATAGAGACTAGATGAATGAAAAAAGACTACAACAATTATAATTCCATAGAATTCAAATTTAGAGAGAGAAATATTTTATTTCTTGATTTCCAATTTCAAGAATTAGTTTCTTGATTAATTAAAAGAAGGTGCCCACACGCCGGTGTAGTTTTTTCGTTGGAGAATACTATAGAAGGCTTGAAGGTTTGAAGCACCAAGATTCTTGCAATTGAAAGAGACGGAAGTTCGTGGTTCAGAATCAATTCAAAGGTGGATCTTCGAATTTGGGTAAAATATTCAAATCCTTTAATTCTTGTTATAACATACACGTGAACATCTAAACGGTCTTGTTTTTGAATTAAAGAAATTTTAATTTCTGATTAATTCTGCTTCCGCATTCCAACAACTGGGATCAGAGCAATCTAGATCGTTCACGTGCTTGTTATTTCTGAATCTTGATTGCATGTTCTAGTCGAGCGATGTCTAGGAATATTTTATTTTGTGATGATTGAATGATTGGATTATTTTAAATTGTGAACCAATTATTTGTGGCCAATCCTTGATTGTAATTTGATATTTTGAGTCTGTAACAAGATAGGTGGATTACGACTACATCATCTTGATTTAATTTTCTGTTCAATTAGATTCAAAATTGTGAGCCTACGGGACATAGGAATTATGTAATTCTTGTATTTTGGTTCTTGTAAATTGAAAGAGAATTGAAGACTGAAGATCGGTGGATGAGCATAGAAGATTACGGTAGAATAAAAAAAAAAATGGAAGGGCGCCTGGAATTCAATCTGTGCACTGCTTCCCATGTAATTTTCTATTTGATGGATCTATTAATTGTTGAAACTAAGAAAACATTCTGGGGTAGTGGAATTTTTTTTTTAATATAGATGTATTAATTATGAAACCAAGGAGACAATTGAAGAGTGACCACCTGCCTGGAGTTTGCAGAATGTGTACTTTGCAATTGAATTATCAAAACTTGCATCTGTGATGTGACGTAAACTTCCTTTTTTCGAATTTAGTAATGCCATTCAATGTTGATTGATTTAATTGATGGCGTTAAATCCGTACTGCCATTTTGACTGTTACTTTGGTATCGGATCTGTATGGTGGCGAGCCGACGAGGTTCAGTTGCTGTTTTGGGTTGCTGCTATTGGATGCTCGAAGTTTTTGGAGTTCAAGATTTAGATTAAATATTGGATTTAGATCCAATTAGTTTTTAATTTTATTCTTAAGTCGTGAGCCACAAATAATTGTTATTTTTATCGCTCATAAATGCTTTAAATTTTTGAAATATTGTCATTCTAGATATGATGACATATAGATTTATTTGTGACATCGCTCGTGATACTATGAATAGGATGTATTTCATTAAACACAGATTTTTCTTTGATTGATTTAATTTAAATTAAATTTTTCTGAATTGAAAAATCATAATAAGTAGGCTGTATATTAATTTGATTTAAAAATTTTCTTGAATAATTTAATTTAGATTAAATTTTTCTGGAGAAAAATTTTATATATTAATTAATATGGACAGTTGGTAACATTTTTAATAAAAATCCATTATTTTAAAAGATTGAGTGGGAGAGGGTGTTTATTTAAATAAAAACCCACGGTCTCCTTTGGTCAATCCATAAGCAAAGTAACGCGCTTGCCTCGTATCGGTAATGCAACGGACTCCCTATAGGAGGGCCGCGTGGTTCGACTTGCTTGATTGGATTTCTTTATGATAAGATCGTCTAAATAGAATATAATTTGTGATCATCCTATAGGAGGGCCGCGTGGTTCGACTTTACTATTCAAAAACTCATTCTTTACTCCCCCAACCCATCCCACAAAAAAAAATAATAATAATAATAATAAAGGATTGTCAAACAGGGGCTAATAACAAAAATGAAATAAGAAGGGAAAAAAACCCGGCACAAATATATTGATGTTTATTGTAAGGAACTTTGATATTTGTACACTAATTTTTGACACTTTCGTTGACACTTGCATTGTTGTCAAGTATCAATTGAATGAAAAAACTGTTTGAAATTTAAATTGTTCAATAAGATAATAATACGTGATAAAGTATAAAATAAATTGTACACTATAGTGTACATGTAACAAGATTCTTATTGTAAAGTCAACTTCAATACGACACAGTCACTTGAGACAGTCTAGGAACATAGAAATAAAGAAAATTGATCTTGAACGTACCCCAACGAAGAAACCAAGAAAATTTTGCCGAGTAGAATAAATGAATGTGAAGGAGCTTTCCCACTTCTGATTCAGAAAAGGAGGGCCGTTAATTACTTGAATCAAGAACAGCGAAAACTAACTGTTCTAAAAAAATTAGGGTTCTAGAAAGAATACATATTAATAGATGAAAAGTTCGAATAAAGATTAAAACCTCTCCATGAAAAAGGCAACAGGGGCTAATGCCACTGAAGCGAATGCTTGGCGATAAACCACAAACACATAAGGATTCATATCTTGAGTGATTGACGCCTTAGAAAACAAAGCCATGCCAGCATATATAAACTGTATGGAGATCATTATGATATATAGTTTATTTTTCTCCATATTCATTCCACAGCATGGTAAAGACACCATAATGGAATGCTCCCTCTTTCTATTTTGTTTGTATGGAAATTCAGACATGGGGAATTTCCTCAATTTATAAAGAAATGTAGAACTAGATTCTACTTGGGGTTATTTTTCATTGGAATATGTTTGCAACCATGATTTGCCGGATTAAAGTTTCAAGGTGGGGTTGACGCATAAATTATTAACGCTTAATAAAGATTAAAGATGGCATCTGATCGACTGAGACAAAGCTAAGTAAGAAAAGCACTTTTTCAGATTTATTACGCCTTCACTGGAAGGCTCAAGAATGGCCAAGTGGCAGCCACTTCACAAGGAAACCTAGGCACGCACTTCGCATCATCATCCTACTTGGCCTAATTGAAGCCCTTTGTAGTCGAGGTGATGAACTCGCCGAAGCCCCATGAAAGAAGTGATGCAGCGTCAATCAGATGATCATGCCCTCTAAACAAATAGGATACACTTTCTAAAATATCTGCACAAATCTTCTATGATTGATTGACTCTGCAGCCGGCACTTCACTAAGTCAACTTGGCTAAGTTTAGTGCTCGTTATGGTAGTGCTTGTTATATATTTATACCATAAATATAAAATGTGAAAAAAATAATCAAATCAGATAAAGTGTCAAAGTGGTGAGAAATATGGCATCTGTGTGGGACGTCAGGGGTTCGAGTCACTCCTCACGCAGATATTAAAATGTTTTGATTTGGGGCCTTGGGCTTCTTCCTTGACTAAAATAAATAATTTTTATTATTATTATTTAATGGGTAAAATTGGTCAGTATTTTCTGACTGTTTGTTTTTGTAACAATCCACTAACAGTCATTAAAATACCCACTACTCAGTCATTAAAATTCTGAATTAATATCTGATCATGGTAGAGACTGTTACTTCTATCCTGCCTATATAAACCCATATCTCGTTTTGGGAAAAACACACAAAAAAGAAAATAGAAAAATCCTCTTGTATCAATCCTTCATTTTCATATTTTGATTTTCTTATACTCGGGTTTTTACATATATTTTGGAGTACAATTGAGAGTTCTGAAAAAATCATTCGTGATTGCTGCACAAGTGGTTTACGATCATTGTATCCTGGGAGTGATTGTCCACGGAGGTAGCAGTAATTATCGACGGGCAATTTCACTTTAGGAAATCGTGCTGTCACGAGACTCGATCGGACGATAAGTCTTATATATTTCTACATTTTATTGTTCTGAATATTACTGCAACTAGTTATTATTCCAACAATCTAAAGTGAAATTATCTTTATAATTAGTTGCCATGTCTGCTGTAGAGATATCTGTTCCTAAGTATTCTGAAAAACCTGAGTTGTTTGATGGAAATAATTTTAAGAGATGGCAAATGAAATTACGATTTTATTTGACAACACTTAAAGTCGTTGATGCTATTGAATCAGATAAACCCGATTTTGTAATTGCTGATAATCCCACTGAGAAGGAAACAGAGGATTTAGCTTATTGGGAACATAAGGATTATATGTGCAGGAATTATATTCTGAATTGTTTAACGTTAGATCTATATGATGTTTACTACTTGTGTAAATCTACAAAAGAGTTATGGAATTCATTAGAAAAGAAATATGCTATAGAAGATGCTGGAACCAAGAAATTTGTTGTGGGAAAGTTTTTAGATTTTAAAATGAATGATGTTAAAACTGTGGTCAGTCAAATTGAAGAATTGCAGATTATAATTCACGAAATTATTGTTGAAGGATATAAAATCTGTGAGGGCTTTTAAGTGTCAGCTATAATTGAAAAATTGCCACCTTCTTGGAAAGAATATAAAAATAGTTTGAAGCATAAGAGAAAAGTAATGTCCTTAGAGGATCTGATTATCAGGATTAGAATTGAGGAGGACAATAGAATGGCAGAACGTAAAGAAAGGCCAGACTTTGATACCAAGGCTAATCTTATTGAAGGAAGTTCTGGAAGTAAGAAACCAGTTGGAAATTTAATAAGGGGTCAGAATTTTAAAGGCAGAAATAAGGGAAAACAATTTGTAGGAAAGAACAATCGGTCTAAACCCCAGTTTAAGATTAAAATTGTTGGTGACTGTTTTGTTTGTGGTAAACTAGATCACCTTGCAAAGGATTGCAGAAATAGGAAAGGAAAAGTTGTGAAGCATCAGACACATGTGGTAGAGGATGGAAATTTCTGTGCTATGGTGACAGAAGTGAATCTAGAAGCAACACGACAGACTAATGGGTAGATTCTGGAGCTACCAAGCATATTTGCTGCACGAGAGGTGCATTTTCTTCATTCACTCCCCACTAGTGATGGAGAATGTCTGTTCATGGAGAATGCTTCCTCCTCCAAAATCGAGGGGAAAGAAACTGTGACGCTTAGATTTATTTCTGAAAATATCCTTAATTTGAAGGATGTCTTTTATGTACCTCGTATTAGGAAAAATTTAATGTCTGGATCTATCTTAGTCAAAAAAGGGTTTTAAGATTATATTTGAAAGTGGTCAAATTGTACTGTCTAAGGGTGGTTCCTTTGTTGGGAAAGGGTATGCAGATGAGAGTCCGTTTAAACTCAATGTCTCTGTGATTAACAATAAAGCATCTAGCTCTTCCGTTTACTTGTTGGATTCTTATGATTTGAGGCATGCTAGATTTGGACACGTTAATAAAACTTCTATTAAAAAATTAATGACTTTGGGAAACATTCCCAAAATTGATAATTGTCCAAATTTAAAATGTGAAACGTGTGTTGAATCTAAATATTCTAGAAAACCATTTTCTCGTGTTGATACGACTACTTCGGTCTTAAGTTTGATACATTCTGATTTATGTGATTTAAAAGGATATGTTACTCGTGGTGGAAATAAATATTTCTTAACTTTCATTGATGATTATTCTCGATATTGTTATATTTATCTACTTAAGAGCAAGGATGAAAGCTATTCAAAATTTATTTCCTATAAAACTAAAGTAGAAAATTAGCTAGACCAAACTTTAAAGTTTTAAGATTTGATAGGGGAGGAGAATATACAGGAGATTTTGATAAATTTTGTGTTGAGAATGGTATTATTCATGAGACTACTCCACCTTATTCTCCACAATCTAATGGTGTAGCTGAAAGGAAAAATCGAACCCTTAAGGATATGGTCATATCAATGCTAAGCTCTTCTGGATTACCTTTTAATATGTGGGGGGAAGCACTTCTTACTGCATGTTATATTCTTAACAGAATTCCTAGTAAAAAAAACAATAAGTCTCCTTATGAAATGTGGAAGGGCAGAACACCTTTATATAAATATCTTAAAGTGTGGGGGTGTTTAGCTAAAGCTTCTATTCCAGCACCTAAGAGAACTAAACTTAGTCCGAAAATTGTTGATTGTGTTTTTATAGGCTATGCTTTTCATAGTAATGCTTACAGATTTTTAGTCATTGACTCTAAAAATAATTTGATTGAAAAGAACACAATATTTGAAACTAGAGATACTGAATTTTTTGAAAATAGATTTCCGTTTAAAGAAAAGTCTGAAGGATCAAGCAGTTCTTTTAGTATTTCTCCTAGTGTTAGAGAGGAGCCATCTGAATTAGAAGAAGCTGAAATTAGGATAAGCAAAAGACCTAGGACCACTACTTCTTTCGGTCCTGACTTTATAACCTACTTAGTAGAGGATGATCCTAATACTTTTGGTGAAGCTATGTTTTCACTAGATTCTATATTTTGGAAAGAAGCTGTAAATAGTGAATATGATTCAATTGTGTCTAATAATACTTGGGAGTTAGTGGACTTACCTCAAGGATGTAAGACAATTGGGTGTAGATGGTTGTTTAAGGAAAAACTTAAACCTGATGGTTCAATTGATAAGTATAAAGCAAGACTTGTAGCTAAAGGCTATAAACAAAAAGAAGGGGTTGACTTCTTTGATACTTATTCACCCGTTACTAGGATTACCTCTATTAGGATGTTAATTACAATTGTCTCACTATATGATCTTATTATACATCAAATGGATGTCAAGACTGCATTTTTAAATGGAGACTTAGAAGAAGAGATTTATATGGATCAGCCTGAAAGATTTGTTGTAGAAGGCTTTGAGGATAAAATATGTAGATTTAAAAAATCCCTTTATGGCCTTAAACAAGCTCCTAAGCAATGACACAAAAAATTTGATACAGTTTTGACATCAAATGGTTATGTGATAAATGAAGCAGATAAATGCATATATAACAAATTTGAAAATAATTGTGGTCTGATAATTTGCTTATATATTGATGATATGCTGATTATGGGAACTAGTTTAGATGTGGTTAATAAAACTAAATAGTTTCTGAACAAGCGCTTTGAAATGAAAGATTTGGGTGTTACTGATGTTATTCTAGGAATCAAATCCGAAGGAATTATTTTGACCCAATCACTTTATGTAGAAAAGGTGCTTAAGAAGTTTAATCAATACAACTGTATTCCTGCTAAAACACCTTATGATGCAAGCCGTCATTTGAGAAAACATTCAGGTCCTAGTGTTTCCGCTTTAGAGTATGCTAAAGTAATCGACAGTCTCATGTAACTCATGAACTGTACAAGACCTGATATAGCATATGCTGTCGGTAGACTTAGCAAGTATACTAGTAATCCTAACAATGAACATTGGGATGCTCTCATTCGAGTCTTGAGGTATTTGAGATATACTCTAGACTGGGGAATACATTATACCAAATTCCCTGCTATACTTGAAGGATATTGTGATGCTAATTAGATTTTCGATACCAATAAAAGTAAATCTACAAGTGGATATGTATTTACATTAGCAGGCGGTGCTGTCTCCTGGAAATCCACTAAGCAGACCTGCGTTGCTAGATCTACTATGGAATCTGAGTTCATAGCTTTAGATAAGGTAGGTGAGGAGGCTGAATGGTTAAGGAATTTTCTTATGGATGTTCCTTTGTGGTCTAAACCATTTCCAACTATTTCAATACGTTGTGACAGTCAAGCAGCTATCTCAAGAGCTCAAAATTCATCCTACAATGGGAAGTCTAGACATATTCATAGGAGGCACAATACTGTGCGTCAGCTGCTTAAGGATGGGATTATAGCTATTGACTATGTGAAGTCAAGTGATAACATTGCTGACCCATTAACCAAAGGATTGGCTAGAGAGCTAATTCAACAAACATCGAGGGGGATGGGGTTAAAGCCTATTGTTTATTAGATCACCTATAATGGAAACCCAACCTTGCAATTGAAGATCCCATGGTCAGGGTTCAATGGGACAACAAAGTTATTGGAGTGGTCTGTGGGGGTACTACATTGGATTTATTCCAAACCCCTCCCTATGATGCGTAGTACCAACTGTATTGATTAGAGGATGAGCTAATGCTCTTAATGCTTACTATAGCTGATATTTAGTAGGGTGTTTAAATACAGTGCACCCTTGATAGTAGCACCTATTTGAGTGTGGAAGTGGGGCCGCTTCCTATGAGAATTGAGCCGAATTCTCCAGAGCACTCAAAGAAACTGGGAAAGTTCACGGCCGAAATGAACACAGCCGTGAGAACTCAATGACTGTTCTAGAAATCATGTGTGTATTCTATTGTCTCAGTTTGCAACTATAATTGTAGAGTTCAAGACATAGTTCACTCTCCAGTTAGTAAGCTCGATAGAATATACAAAGCCAAGGTTCAAGTCGATAGAAATCTAAGCCTGCTTGATTTCTACCGTACTTTAGAGTAATATTTTCATTTATCTTATTTCTTTCATGTAGGGGATTGTTATATATTTATACCATAAATATAAAATGTGAAAGAAATAATCAAATTAGATAAAGTGCCAAAGTGGTGGGAAATGTGGCATCTGTGTGGCACGTCAGGGGTTCGAGTCACTCTCCACGCAGATATTAAAATGTCTTAATTTGGGGCCTTGGGCTTCTTCCTTGACTAAAATAAATAATTTTTTTATTATTATTTAATGGGTAAAACTAGCCAGTATTTTCTGACTGTTTGTTTTTGTAACAATTCACTAACAGTCATAAAAATACCCACTACCCAGTCATTAAAATTTTGAATTAATCTCTGATCATGGTGGAGACTGTTACTTATATCCTGTCTATATAAACCCATATCTCGTTTTGGGAAAAACACACACAGAAAGAAAATAGAAAAATCCTCTTGTATCAGTTCATCATTTTCATATTCTGATTTACTTATACTTGGATTTTTACATATATTTTGGAGTACAATTGAGAGTTCTGGAAAAACCATTCGTAATTGCTGCACAAGTGGTTTACGATCGTTGTATCCTGGGAGTGATTGTCCACGGAGGTCGCAGAAATTATCGACGGGCAATTTCATTTTAGGACATCGTGCTATCATGAGACTCGATCGGACGATAAGTCTTATATATTTTTGCATTTTATTGTTCTAAATATTACTGCAACTAGTTATTATTCCAACAGTCCTAGTCAGCAACATTAAATGCAAGTGAGCCTATGAGTGCAGAAATGATCCCTACGATAAGGAACCTCGGCCACTGCGATGAGGTCACATGCCTCTTCATTCAACGATGCCTATCATTTCTCTCTTTCCATTGTACAAGCTCACACTCAATACGAAAGCAATACAATTTTATACACGCAACTATAACATTGCTCCCTCTCATTTCACTCTACAAACTGGTTCTATATTGATCCTTATCTTTTAAAACTCTTGTGACTCACATTCATAACACATCTTGCGTATGCCCAAACGTTCATATAAGCTGACTAATTTGATCGTCGAAGTGTATGCGATCAACCTCCCCGAACTTCGGAGAAGGCCACGTATTACTAACTATTTTTTGCAGTGTGCAGGCAACAGGCAACAGGCTACGTGAGCATAAGTGATGCAGGGATCTCTTGGCCACGTCACGCAGAAATCGAAGTCAACAAAATTAAATCATTTTAAGATTTCATGAACAAAATCATGAATTCTTCTATAGTTCTAAGTCCTCAATGTATTTAGATTTACGTTATTAAATTTGTTTTCGAGATACACTTTACATGAAAGTTGGATTCATTAATTTTGCGTCGGAAGAATGGTATGTGCATCGTTTTCATTAACAAGTTGTAGAACATTTGAACAGTTTTTTAGTTGCTAAGATATTAAGTCGAACTTTCTTATCTAAAAAGTTTAACTTTTAAAGATATACTTATAATATTTAGTTTTCAACATGTCTAATAGCATAAAAAGCATTTGACATTGTCTTTTAATCCAAGTAATGAAAATAACCATTGCAATTTGTGCTTCACAAACACAAGTAGACCCATTGATTATTCAAGAAAAAGAAAGACAGCGACTGAATAAGTTAATATGTTTGAAAAGTTCGATGAAGCATATTTAGGTGTAAAGATATCCCACTTCACTCAAGATTGCGTGCTCTAGAAGTCTACCAGATGACACTGCAAAATAAAGTACCTTTTCGAGTTTCATGTCTCGACAGAAACTCTTCTGTCCAAAAATATAAAATGAGCAAGATCGGCCTCTCCATCAGTTTAGACTCACAAAATTGATTTAATGACCAATGGTATAAACATTGAATTGCATGGAATGAAAATGGTAAATAAATGGGATACAACACAATACAGATAAACATTATTTCTGAAAAGTATAGGACATGAAACGTCGTGGAAACATTATAAAAGAATTATTAACTTATTTTTATAAATACAATATTTAACTTCAAAAAACTATTTGATATAAATTAAATCACAAAAAGATCACAATCAACTAATCTAACTAAAATCTTAACATATAATATTGTCATCTTAAATGAAATATGGTGGGAGGTAACACAACTCCTCCACGAAATTGAAAAATTTACTAGCCAACACTAGGATTGGAAGATACAACAATCTAGATTTATATTAAATACAACAATCTAACTACAAATTCAACATATAATATTGTCATCTTAAATGAAATAGGGTGGGAAGTAACGAATAACTTCTTCACGAAATTGATAAATTTACTATGGACAACCAACGCTAGTATTAAAAAATCTAAATTTATGTTAAAATGTAACATTACAACTCTTTTAGTATAATAATTGCGTCCCATAATTCGAGTTAATTTTAAGCCAAAGTGTGTAATTAAGTTTTTTATCCGTAAAAATATCTTATCTTTACCCACAAAGTATCCTAAAAGTTTCCATGGAGTCTATTAATTCCATTAAAAATTGGGAATGTTTTGAGTTTCAGAATCGTAGAACTATTACAAAATTTAATGACTATGCCCCCGTTTGACTCCCATTACCTGAAAATGAAAATGGGGAGAATATTATTTTTTGGAAAAATGAGTAGTTGAAAAAGAAGGGAAAATTTTCGATTTACGTGTAATATAATTTTATAGAAGATTGTGTGGTTGAAAATAGGAGAAAGAAAAATATAATGTAATGTAATTTAATTTAATGGGGATCAAACGGGGAATATTGACATTTTTAATTGTTTAAGAACCATTTTGGATCATGCATAAAAGTTCAAGAACAAACCAAGACTTTAACCCAAAAAGTATGGTCCTGGTGAGTTATTTATTTCTGCTCTCAAACAAACAAAAGATGAAATGAAAACTCAGCCATGGAACAAATTCTTGACGTGCTGATAAGGTCAAAGAAATATTCGTCTTTTCTCTGAAAAAGATGTATCGATTGAACTAGTACTTCAATACTTTTATTTTTACAGATATCAACTAAGTATGATAAATAATTATTTCTCGGTCATCATTCATTTGATAACTTGAACCATTATTTAATAAATGTTCATCATAAGTCAGGCTCCCTAGAATTTCGTCCATTTTCCTTTTCGTTGGTAACACAAAAAATTCTAAAGTTTCTTCTGCACGTCAAACCCAATTTCAAGACTTACATTTTACTGAAAGAATAAAAATAAAAAAAATAAACTGAAGGAGCTATATATAAATTAAAAAAGTAAAAGGAAGGATCAAGAATTCTGCAGATTCTTAGAGAAGGAATGATGCACATAAAAGGAAAGTAATAATCTGAGAAAAGAAAATAATTACAATTTCAAGATCTTTATACATTAATGAGAAAGCGTTCGCATCTGTGGAAACTACACCTCATATGCAGATTCGTTGGCAAACAGGAGAGGACACTGGTGGGAATAGAATTTGTTCTTAATCTCAGTTTCTTTGTCGACTGCACATAAGCTGGCACAAAACTGAAACTGCTGAAATTCGGTCTGATTTCGACAAAATGCTAATTTTGTGGAAATGTATTATAATGTCGGATTAAAAAAAAAAAGAAAAAAAAAGGGAGCTGTGTGTTTCCAAGAATTATCTCCAAAACCATCAGAAAATAAAAAATAAAAAAAAATAAAAATTTAAATCCTTTCCTTCAACTCATTGAGGATACTGTAAAAGTGCAAAACTTTTGTTTCGAATTTTCCAAACAACCCCTTTACGAAAAAAATTAATAATCTAATATACCCTTATTTAAACATAACTAGAAATATGCAAAGTTTTAAATTTTGCAATCCAGATTCTGCTACTTTTCCTTACATTTAAAGTAATCCCAAAAGGTATTGTTTGAATATATTAATATTAATAGGTTAATGGCAGCCTCTCATCTTTCATGATTTCCCTTCTATATTATGTGTTACTCTTGACGAGAATCCTGAATATGTCAAGGATTTTCCTTCTTTAGCTTGTGTCACTCTAGATGAGAATCCTGATTATGTCAAGGATTCGGATTGTTGCATATCTCAAAAATAACAAAAATTTGACTCTCGAATAATCGAGATTCAGAATGCTATTTATGAACCCAACTGAAATTTACAGAAGGCTAACGCGTCTAAAGATGGAGTATTACCATTATCATTGTATCGAAATTGTACAAATTTTCATGCCAAAAAATTACAAAAATCCAGCATTATGGACCCGTAGCATAGGCATACGGGTTTCTTGTCATTTTCTCTATAAAAATGAAATAGTATAACATCACAATTGCAAGAAAACACATTGCACCACCTGGATACGCCTAACTCTGTGCACTAATTTTCAAAACGAAATACAATATTTCACCACTACATAACTCACAACTACAATTTGTGTCGTCCAACAACTAGAAAGACAGAAGAGTAGAGATGCAACTTTGCCTTCGAAGTTAACTGGACGAGTCGAACATTCTTCGACAACAAGGTTCTGTTCTACATAATTCCGTTCAGAGGGATCATATTATTCTGGTTTGTAATCCTTTCTACGGGAGAAATCACCTGAGGCATGGACATTCCGACGGACACAATGATCTCTGAAATAAATGGAAGAAAGTCAAATAAAGAGTGCTGTGCAATGTTATTTTAGGTTAACAAAATTGTCACCATCCCTTCCACACAAGGACCACCCATGCACACATAAAAAAAATAAAAATAAAAATAAAAATAAAAAATGAAAAAAGAAACTACAGTTGCCAGCAAAAATTCTGATCTTGGTTCGTATCAAAATGAATATAAAAATGCAAAGGAGAAGAAAGAAAATTCAAGAGCAATCAACCAGTAATTTCAAATAAGGAAAATATACAAGTTCCATCACATCTTATCTCGAAAATTTCAGAATAAAGGTGAATGAAACAATGAAGCACATAATGAAAATTAGATAACCCCACCTATGCCTTCACGGATGGACAAATTTGGCCTAATGATCTCCTTCGAGTTAACCAGAAATATGTCCCCTATGTACAAATGATTTGTTGGGACAAAAACAGAGCATAACTCCTCATCTCCATCATCTCTCTGTAACCAACAAAAGGAAATTAAACCAACGAAACCAGCACCAAATAAAGGCAGGTTTTTCTATTTGTTGAACAATTCAATCTTTTATGATCCAACAACTGAAAAGAAAAATGATTTACAGCAGCAAGTGTGCAAGTTGAATAATAAGACTCTCAGATACATATTTTCGAATTCAATCTTTTATGATCCCAACCACTGAATTGAAAGACAATTTACAGTAACAATTGTTAATCTATATCAAGTAAAATTATACGACTTTAATACATATTTCCAATTTCAGTCTGTTCTGGATGACAAGATCTGTAAGTGGCATCATTTGATACGAGGCAGGGACATCATTTATGTGTTAAATATTATGATAATATTTAAATATCAATTGTTTCTAGTTCAAGTTCCATATTACCAACGTGACTCTTTAAAAGGAAAATATGTTATCAAACGACTTCAGTTACCACAGTTCCATATTTAGCAACTTGACACTTTAAAAGGAAAATACGTTATCAAACGACTTCAGTTACCACGGGCCCACGGCAGAATTTAAATATAACTTGTCTACAAGAAATAGCAATTATGAAACAAACTCATTTGTTAACTATAAAACTATTTGCAACAATTCTGAATGACTGGCTATTGCAAGCACCTGAAGAACTACAGATGATGTAATAAAGCCAAACGCATACTCTCCAACGCGAGGATGACGAATGATGGCAACTTCCTTGAAAGCAGTGGTATTTTGATCTGAAATAAATGAAATGAAATTTTATCAATATGTATTCTACGTTTTCATGGATGCCCACATATATCCATGCAAGTCTTAAAATGCAATGGATAAAACTTCTGGAAGAATCTCATCTTGGTTCGAAAACACAACGAATGGTCGCAAATCTCAATATTATCAGGATGACAATCACAGTTACGAAGCACCTGCAGGGCCGGGGGGGTTCAGAAATTCATTATTATCAATTATCAGGATCCCTTCTTGAGATCACAAATGGAAATGATAACCTTCTATCTGCCAAAGGTTGCCTTGTCAAAGAATTGTGAATTTTTGAGCTCTTGCCACAGTCAGATTCCACAAAATGGAAAAACAAAGGCTCATATTGTATGACACGGAATTCATCATTGATTCAAGCACGAGTAAAAAACCAATGACAAGAAGACAGCTAACTATCTCACAGAAAAATGGTTCAAGTGCGCAGATGCTCCCACATATATAACCATGCATGATCCTGCCTGCTGGAAGGATCTTCCATGTTCCACGTGTTATGCACCATTTAAGGACTAGTTTGAAGCAACCGTTCAAGATTCTCCCTTGGACAATTTACTATAACTTATGTACTAGCTATAAAGTACTTCAAGGAGAGAAGTCAAAACACAAATGCAGTAAGTAGAAATAACGATGGAAATGTTGCCAGTGTACATAGTTGAGAAATTAACAGAAGATACATAATTAGCCTCTTTTCATCATGGTGTTCTATCTAAGGATCCTAGGAGAGAAGCATTGGCCCTTTGGTGTGCAACAGACATTTCAGCTTGCCTACTTTCTGTACTTCTCATCAAACAACTCATTTTTACAAAAATATCACAGAACACCGTAAAAATATGGTTTACCTGGAGAGATAGCAGAACTAATTTGTTTGGAAGCTGAGTATATGTGTTTGACAAAAGGCATTCTCTTTATAAACCATTCTCCTATCAAGAAAACTGTGGCACCCAACCACGAGGAAGCAAATATACCAACAAAGAAAATGAAGATTAATGATGTGATGAATCCAAGACCTGCACCATGAATAAGAAAACAATTACAACAGAAATAATGGCAGTTTCAAATAATCAGCAAAACCTAGCTATTGGTCAACCCATGCATTAACTTATGGTACCTATATAAATTCCAAATAAATAAATAAACAAATAAATTCAGAAATAACAAGAAAAAACAGTACTTCATATAGCAGCATATACAAGTATTTAGAATAAACAATTTGATCCAACAAGGCAGCAAACTCAGCTTTCAGTGAGAAGGGCTACGAGCTCAGCTAATATTGGCCTAAAAAGATAATTTATTTTAGTCATCCTGATAACTACCAGCATTCAGATGAGTCTAAGAAGAAAGCATTAGAAAAAAAATTTGCAAAACCCATCAAATGGTGTCGATGACTCACCAAATATGTCAATGCCGAGCCTTTCATATATCGGACCGAAGAAACCATCAACAAACTGAATAAACCACCAAGTGACGAAAAATGTAACAGCGACAGGAAAGAGAACAACACTGCATTAAGAAGTAACAACAGAATGTGGTACATTAGAAGTTAGGGAAAAAATAAAGGAAACAAAATACAGAAAGTTAACTTCCAAACATCCTCCAAGTTCATTACCATCCAGTCATAAACTTCTTTGACACCCAACTCTGAAGAACAGCATAGCAAGCCTGAACAAGTATCAGAATCAGCCATATAACATACTGTCACGGTTGTGCTGTAAAATTTCTACAGGAGCTCGATAGAGCAATTATTATAAAATATAAATCTTTGTCAACAGATATTTCAAAATTAAAACGAATCAATACATCAAACTTCAGATATGACTGATTATTTGTCAAAACTCTTCCATTAAAGCTATCAAACCTATGAAGCATGATTGACCAATTTACTGTAGTATTTATCACAATGCTCCAAACCTCCAATTTAAACAACCTCTAAGAGCATAAACATGTTAAAGTTGTAGATCCTAATTATTTAAGTTAGGAATTTCAAACTTGCAACTTCGGTTTTGCCCTAATTTTTTGTATAAAAAGGAAGCCGTCATTACGATTTATTTAGGGTTTGCTTGAGCCCCATTTTTTGGGAGAATAAATTTTGTAATAAAGATTTTTTGGAGAATAGGCGGTTAAAAAGTCGGAAAAAGTTTTGAATGTATGCTATTATTTTATTAGGAGAATATGTGATTAAAAATGAGTTTTTAAATAATGGGGCTTAATCATCATCAAAAGAGAGATAGAGGCACGTGTGCGAGGTTTCTCTTATTAACTTATTTTCATTATAGTAAAAATTACAACAGCAACAAAATATGACATAATCTCACATTGAGGCTACAAACTTATTTTTATCATAGTGAATTACAACAGCGACTAAATATGACGTAATCTTACATTGAAGAGAACATTTATAATTCTTTGGTGTTCTTCTATATCCTTTTTTCTTACTAAGATTATTTTGTTCTTGGAGGTATAGAATTAGAGTTTCTAATTTTAAACAAAATATTCAATGGCAATCTTTACTCAGTGGTTTAACTAAGATCAAATATATTGTACCATAATTATCAAACTTCTAAACTCCAATTTTTTTGCCATCTCCCAAATTCCAATGCTTAAAACCTCTTTAGCAACAGTTTGGGCTATAGGGTTCTCGATGATACATGTCATCACTTTATTTATCTCACAAATACAACTAAATAAGCATTAGACTATCACTCATAAGATTATTATCATTTCACTAAAGCTCTTGTCCGCGGGGGAGGAGCCAGGGGCCTGTTTGTTGAGTGCCAGGACCCCAAGCTTCTTCGATCTTTTTTCTTCTTTCATATTTTTTATTTATATTTGAAAATAACTAATAAAACAAAAGACTTTAGCTTATAGCATATAAACTCTGTGCAGCCTAATGGTAAAGATTTTACTCTTTATCTAGGAGAGAAAGCTTCTAATCCTCCCGACCACAATCTTAAATGTCCTTTTTCTTGGAAAATTTGTAACCTTAAGTTCCATTTGCTTATTTAGTCTTTTTTCAATAATTTCATAAACATTAGAGTTAAGTTTTCCTTGCATACAGCACAAGCTAATTTTTGGACACGTAAAGTTAGCAAGACAATATTGAATACACTTGATAGATAACTAATCTTTCAGATATAAATGTTTTATTCATTTTCAAATATAAAAGCTGTATTGTTTCTTCAAATGCCTCTCTCTTTGCTAGTTACCGCTACACTATTGACTGTCTACCATCCAACCATCAAATATTGTTGGCCTGGGACAAAAATTCCTGGCTTCGCCACTGCTTCTGGGCTCAGCGTAGTTCGTTCTTCTTTCTGTCTTTTGTAATTTTACTCTCTGAAGCGAGATGATGATTTGTCTACGTCATGGCTGACACGAGATAATGTTATGGCATAGTAATTGCTAATTAGATCAAGTGACATCAAAATGACTCTGGAATGTCAGGCCTTCTGCCTCTCCAGTAACCTTATCCACCCTTGGCAAAAAACACACATTTCATTTCCATCACTTTTTTTAAACATAATACAGCTTATATAGGCATGCGAATTATTCTCTAAAGACAGCATTTTTATTTACCCAATTGAACAAATTGTAGTAAAATGGGAATATTTACACCAAAATAGCTACCTAAAGAAAGATATTAAACTTATTGATGAATACGGTTCGTGCAATTTATCAAATCAATCCCCTCCCCTTTGCTCGAGCTATCTGAATAAAATTCTAGGGTAATAGTATCTTGCCTTCCTTTTCATTCATAAGATTTGTTCCCTGCAGCAAGAATAAATCGATCCATGTTGGCCACTGTTACTCAATGAAATTCCTTCTATGTAAAGCCAGGGCGAACACACCAACATACATGGGTAGTGTTAATGGCTTGGTAATACTATTTCAGCAAAGTAATTTGATTCACTGTGTATTGAATATTTTCCATTACTCCGTTTGCTCGCATAGATGGAATTTTCACACTTTTATAGTAATAAGTATTAATTTAAGTCCCATAATAATGTAATATGTAAAGTTTTAATTTTTCCCCACTCAACACTGAGTTTGCGCTTACACTGTTCATCTCTTACAAGAAAATATCCAAATCTTGACCAATTAATTCAGAAGCCCGTGCATTTCTAACAACTCACGAATCACGGCAGTTAACGGTTCCCCTCAGATCTTCGAAACAACGGAATTATTATAAACACACCAAATTACAAAATTCAAAAACAATATTAGAAAACTTATCCACAAAAAATTTAGGGGGGGAAAATCAGATTAATTTGTATATGCATTTGAGCGTGTAAAGGGAGAGTAAATTGTGATTATTCACCTCGCGAGTAGATGAATTATTGGCGGAATTAGGAACGGATTTGACGGGATCGTCGGGATCTTCAATTTCAATGTCTTGGGTTTGACGCGGCAAATTCGAAGAACTCGGCACTAAAGTTGACTCTTTCTTAGCACGATTATTACCATCCTCCGCCATTTCAATCTCACTTCGCAGAAAAAATCGTTGAATTCAAACAGAACAAGATTTGGGTAATTTCCAATAACCCTCAAATCGACGGGAAAAATAGCACTTTGCGCCATTTATATTAATAATTTAATGCCAAAATAATTATGAAAATTTGCATCAATGCTAATTAGTAATAAGTTGCTTTCTCTAATGTGCCCTTAATTTTTTATGCCTCATTGTTTCAGTTTAATTTACTGAGAAAAATATATTATATTGACGTCTTTTCATTCATTAACAAGAGTTGATGTGTTAAAGTATCAAACGTTTGGTACGAGATGTTAAACGATAACAATAATTCTCAATTTGTATTTTGTTATGGTGTATCAAAATTTTTTAGATATTTTTAAAAGTTGTGGTTTTGATTTTATTAAATTTGAATAATTTGTTTTTGTAAATCATAAAAGCAATTATTGACTAATTGTTTATTGACCTCGTTAACACATAATAGAGAGACAAGAAAGGTCATTAGTTGCTAATTGGTACAAAGGAGTGAAATTATATACTAAATTAAATTGTTGATTACAATAATTGAGTATTGCCTATTAAAACACGGAACTAATTATCATGTTCATTCAATTAAGTGCATTATAAAGATAAATAATTTGAGAAGTTAAATGAATGGTGCACAAGAATCAATTTTCAAGGTTTGAATGTTGAATTGAGAAACCACCTTTTTTTCATAAAAGTAATTTAGTGCTCTTAATCTAACAATCTAACCTTTTTGTCATTTAACTCCAAGGGATGGCACGATGTTGTCACAACCATCCCTATCCTTGTCCATAGATGATTTTTGGGCGACAATATGAGATGGAATTGGAGCAGTGCGGGGATTAAAATATTCATATTTATTATGTTTGTTTAATTTTTTTTCTAATATTTTATATACACTATTGAAGAAAAATAAAATTAAAATAATTTTGGATGGAGACAATGTTTCCTTCCTAATTGAGACAATGTGTATGCGTTGAAAGCTGGAAATTTTGCCTCCTTCTTTCTATATTTGATGTGGGCTTTTACTAAACTAGGCTTTGGGGAGAGAGAAAAAATATTGGGAAAAAATCATAGTTCAGTGATTGAGTATACAACGAAGCATATATCCGGTGTGCAGTTTGAAGATTCAAAAATCACACACACACACACACACACTGCTACAGCCGTTTCCTACAATTATGCATAGTTTCCTTCTATAGTAAGACTCCTTTTAGTACAAAATCGACATTCCAAAATTAAAAAATTCAACTGGCATTTGGAATTCTCACGGTGAAAACCTAATTCAGTCGTCGAAGATAACAAAGAAGGTAACAGTGTTTGCTGATTTCGATGACAAATTGAACAATTTCACCCACATTGGAACGTCGCATCACATACTTTCGAATTGTTTACAATAAATCGTATACAATCGCAGGAGAAAAGAATAATCATTGAATTTCATACTACGATGATCAATTGAGTAATACAATCACATTTGCAGCACAAGAAATCCAATGCTAGTCACAGAAGTGCTGATCATTGTTAGCAAATAGAATACAGGTAGGTGCTTCAATTTTGTCCGTTACAAGGTTAATCCAAGGCTAATCGACATATTACCTGATCTTTGTTTATGTGATGAATGCGCGTATTGTGAGTAATATAATATGAAGGCTACATATGAGATGTGTGATGAATGATTTGTGACGTATGTCTCAACCGTAGTGAAATTCATAATTTTCGTGATTGACTTCTTTAAGAATGTGACCTGAATGTAAGCACTCCAAAATATTACTGCACTCCGTATATAGGACTAATGCACATAATGTGAGTGTGAAAATTGTGTTACATGATCTGTGACCTATGTGATGAGCAGTCATATTCATTCCTAAAATGATTCTTTCAACAAATGTGACATGAAGGTAAACACTCCAAATAGTATGTGCACTCTGTATACGTGACTGATGTTCATTCTTTGTGTATAAAAATTGTGACGTCTAACACATGATCTATATTTCAATCATGTATTCATTCGTGACTTTTTGAAAAATGTGCATGCCTATTATTTTAGGAGTTCATATACAAAATGTGTCAATCGTTATACTTTCATCACAACACCACTATTAAATTTAAATTTAATTTGTAGAAATGGTATATTTGCATGTTTGCATGTTGCATGCATCTCAAACTTCTTTAACGTTGATAGATCGAAATTGCAGACATGTAAACCTTGTGGACACAGTTATGAAAGAATTCGATTTGGATCCTATAAAGGTAGCAGTCTCGTTGAAGTACGTATTGGCTGAAGATTTGCCTCCATTCAGGATTAGAAATGATGGCAATGTGCTCTCTTACATCGTGCTGAAGGATATGGAGTGCGAACCTGCTAAATATCCATTAATCATTGATGTTACGGAGGTAGAGGTAGATAAACCATCTATGACGCTGCCAGTTAATTCACATGTTGTTGGTGAGCTATGTATGTTGTAGGATATGGCATCAGACATTTGCGACTGCGAAGCAGCAATTGAAAATATGGGTCACATATGTGACAACGAAATCACAGTTATTTATGTTGTAGATGTTAGAGAGGTCAAAGAAGAAAGGGTCTTCTATGATAAAGATATTTTAAAAGTAAGCTTGTCATTTTTTATCATACAGAATATGTTTGAGTTTATGGTTTAATGATTAGACAAGAGAGAATATGTTGTGAGGTGTTCACAAAACAGATGTAGTTGGATATGTAGAGCGTCGAAATGGGGTAAAACGAAACTATTTAAGATTCAAAAGATTGGTAGTCACACATGTGCATCAAATATAGTGTTAGGGGTCACACAAGCAACTATCAGCTACAGTTGTGTCCTCTAGCATCAAGTACAAGTATACGTCAACCCATACTATATACACACCAAATGATATATGCAGTAATATGTTGCATACTTATGGGGTCTATTTAAATTATTCGAAAGTGTGGAGATCTCGCGAGCAAACCTTGAAGATGATAAGGGGTGATCCGACCAATTTGTTTGGTAAGAGACCAATCTTTTTCTATATGTTTCGACAAAAGAATCCTGGTACAGTCATAAACTTGGAGGTTAACAGTCACAATCGCATCAAGTATTGCTTTATGACACTTGGTGCATCAATACGCGATCGAAAACATTGTAGACCAGTAATTGTGGTTGACGATACATACTTGAATGGTCACTACGGAGGTACAATTTTCACAGTGTGTACACAAGATGCAAGTAACAGTATATTCGTTCTTGCTTTTGAAATGGGAATAATGAGAACGACAAATCTTGGAGGTGGTTCTTAAAAAACTTGAATAATGCGCACGGGAACAGAGAAGGACTGTGTTTTGTCTCAAATCGGCATAATAGTATAAATAATACAATAGATCATGTGTATCTAGGAACCTATCATGGTATATGTTTGTATCATTTACTCCAGAACTTAAAGTCACATTATGAAAAATCTGGACAAAATATTACACAAGCTTTCAATTCAATTGTCAGATCTTACACATTGGAAGAGTTCAAATATAACATGCGACGATTGGACATAATGAATCAAAAGATTAGCGCTTACCTGGTACCGTAGTACTTGCATGTACTATTTCACAAAAACATTGGAATGGTTACATATGTTAGTTATATGATAATCGCCAATACAATACATGCTTGCATGCTGATGTTGGACTTGAAAAGTGGTCGCGAATCCATATGCCAGAAAATAGGTATTCAACAATGACATCAAATATCGTAGAATCAGTCAATGCAGTCACAAAGGTGGCAAAAAATTACCCCATTGTATCCTTGATAGAGTTATTGCGACAAACTATACAAAACTGGTTTTGTAAACACAGAGACAATAGGCATGGGACTTTCACAAAGTTGACAAACAAATATGACAACGAGATGAGAAAAATGAGTATATATTTAAAGAACTTGAGGGCAAGTTTTTATTTTGACACTCACAATGACTCATGTGACCTCAACATGAATAAATGTGACCTAAAATGCATATTTGTGATAACATATATTTGTATATTTGTGCGCCTCTTATATTTATGACTGACCATACAATTTTGTGACATTATTTGTGCAACTGTGACCTGCAAAATGTATATTTGTGACATACACCTCAAGACTGTGGTTTGGTAGATACTTGTTTGAATTGACATAATATGTGCATTGATTATATTCTCACAAGTTTCTTTTTCCAACCAGTCAGTGTTTTTTGTTAACAGTGATAAGTTAACTTTCATTGTTAATATTGAGAAATATGCACGCATGTGCAGGATGCTACAAGTTGATTTGTTACCATTTCCACACGCATTGGCTGTGATTGCAAATACAAAAAAGGATCCATATACTTTCTTTCTCATTATTACACACGAGATGTATACTTGAACGTATGCGAAGATTCTATATATCCTGTTGGAAATCCAACCGAATGGACAATGCCTTGAGAAGTACCACATGAAATTGTGTTAGCTCTTAATCAGAAACGGAGATGTGGAAGGCCAACTGAGAAAAAGAAGAGATCATCCAGAGAAGAAAAATCAACAGTGAAATGTGGATGCTGTGGAGAATATGGTCACAACCGTAGGAAATACTCTAATATGATCCCATTGAGCTAATATCACATTGCAATAGCACATGATATAGATAGGTCAAATTATTTCATCATCTTGTATTTGAAACATTTATTTGTATGACAAGGCTGACATTATATGTGACCATTATTTTTTTCAATTGTGCAAAATTTATTTGAATCTAAATATTTATTTGTTAATAAATTCATTCACACATGGTCAATGTTATGTAATCTACATGGCTGTAAATACATATTCCACACACTAGGAACTGTGACCTGATTTCAAACACATGACTTTTGTTATTGCAATATGTGGTCATTGTTGATTCAAAACTATGACCTGAGGAGTTATGCACATGCATGTGATCAAATTTCAAAGACATGTTACCAATGCTTCGAAAAAATTGACATGTGGCTTAAAGAACAGTTCTATGACGAAATGTGAAGAACATGATACCTAAAAC
The DNA here is from genome assembly GCF_002742605.1 of Olea europaea var. sylvestris. NCBI lineage: Eukaryota > Viridiplantae > Streptophyta > Magnoliopsida > Lamiales > Oleaceae > Olea > Olea europaea. The sequence goes on from NC_036250.1 coordinate 2,242,665, forward strand.
ATAGTGATGTGTTACCAATGATGAAAAGAAAGATTACATGTAATTTTCAAAAAACAATTCTGTGACATAATGTGAAGGACGTGTAACCTAAAACAAAGTTATTTGTAACCAATGATGAAAAAATGATCGCATTTGACTTCCAAAAACAATTCTGTGCCGTAAAAGTTTGTGATATGTGACCAATGATTACAATAATTTTTTCTGCATAGTCACTGTGATGGTTGTTCAAAACCATGCGATCACATCGCTCAACCAACCGAGGCCATTTTCTAACTAACCATGCGACCCCATGGATTTACGCCATACGGTCGCATGGTATAAGTTCAGCGACCGTTGGAGTCGGTTTGGGTGGTTTTTTGGCAGTCTTTCACTTAATTTTGGCACCACTTCGTGAAACTATGTTGCATGGCTATAAATAGGTGGTTTTTTATCATCAAAATAGTATGAAAAATACTTATAAATTACATGTTTATAAGATCAAACAAGAGAGAGAGAAAAGAAAAACCATCTTCTTCCATCTTCTTCCATCTTCATCCATATTTTTTTTCCATTATGTTCTTGAGTTCTTAGAGAATCAAACAAGTTGCTTAGTGTTTGAATCTCTACAAGACTTGATCAATCCTTCAAACCTTTTGTCGGATGACCCTTTAAGCACCATGATCTTTTCTAGTGGGGGCAAAATTCGTTTGAGGACAACGATCACATATCGTGTTTGAGCCTTCCTACATTTGTTTTATATACTTCATCTTCTAATTTTCTGTCAATCTACATTTGTAATTCGTTTTCTAACCCCTTGGTGGAAAAATTATTTCTATCAATCTCAAACGAATTTTGAAGTTGCTAAGAAGAACGAAACTACAATGACAACCATAAAACTTATGAATCAAGACTTGGTGCGATTGGATAGGTTTGATGGCACAAATTTCACACGTTGACAAGAAAAATTGAAGTTTCTTCTTACTGCATTGAATATCTTCTATATCTTAGATCCCAAGTTGACGCCTCTACCGAAACCCACAAATGGAGAAACCGAAGCAGTTAGGCTAAAAGACAAAAAAGGCAAGAGGATTGATTAATTTGCAACGGTCACATTTTGAATGCACTATCAGATCGTCTATATGATTTATACACAAATACTACGTCGGCAAAGGAAATTTGGAATGCTTTGGAGAGTAAGTATAAAGCGGAAGAAGAAGGTACTAAGAAATTTTTAATTTCAAAGTACTTTGATTTTAAATTTTTAGATAATATTCCCCTTCTTCCCCAAATACATGAGTTACAAGTTATTGTCGACAAATTAAAAGCAATAAAGATTGAAATTTCGGAGACCTTTCAAGTGGAGGCTATAATTGCTAAACTCCCGGGGGCTTGGAAAGGATACCGGAAGAAAATAATGCATAGTTCCGAAGATTATTCTTTGGAACAATTACAAAAACATTTTTGGATTGAAGAAGAATCCAGATTGCGTGATAGAAGTAAAAATTCTTCGGAAGGAACTTCTAAAGCCAATGCCATTCAGAAATCTGAACCGCCTACAAAGTCCTACAAAAGGAAGCTTTCAATGAACTTTAACAAGTCCAAGGAGAAGACTAAAGGAGGATGCTTTGTGTGTGGTAAATCTGGACACTATGCAAAGGATTGTAAACACGGGAAAAGAAACAACTCCAAAGGTAAAATAAACTTTATTCAAAAAGAAAAGATTGTGGCCATCGTAAGTGAAATAAATGCAATCAATGGAAAGGTTCCCTGGTGGTGGTATGATACTTGTACTATAGTGCATGTATCATATGATAAATCTTTATTCAAAACCTATCAAGAAGTAGAAAGAGATCAAGAGATTCAAATGGCCAACGAAGTTCGGTCCAAAGTAATTGGCAAGGGAAATGTTGATATTATCTTCACTTACGGGAAAACCATTATCCTTAATAATGTACTACATGTTCTAGAAATGAATAGGAACTTGGTTAGTGGAAATCAAGTGACGAAAAATGTAACAGCGACAGGAAAGAGAACAACACTGCATTAAGAAGTAACAACAGAATGTGGTACATTAGAAGTTAGGGAAAAAATAAAGGAAACAAAATACAGAAAGTTAACTTCCAAACATCCTCCAAGTTCATTACCATCCAGTCATAAACTTCTTTGACACCCAACTCTGAAGAACAGCATAGCAAGCCTGAACAAGTATCAGAATCAGCCATATAACATACTGTCACGGTTGTGCTGTAAAATTTCTACAGGAGCTCGATAGAGCAATTATTATAAAATATAAATCTTTGTCAACAGATATTTCAAAATTAAAACGAATCAATACATCAAACTTCAGATATGACTGATTATTTGTCAAAACTCTTCCATTAAAGCTATCAAACCTATGAAGCATGATTGACCAATTTACTGTAGTATTTATCACAATGCTCCAAACCTCCAATTTAAACAACCTCTAAGAGCATAAACATGTTAAAGTTGTAGATCCTAATTATTTAAGTTAGGAATTTCAAACTTGCAACTTCGGTTTTGCCCTAATTTTTTGTATAAAAAGGAAGCCGTCATTACGATTTATTTAGGGTTTGCTTGAGCCCCATTTTTTGGGAGAATAAATTTTGTAATAAAGATTTTTTGGAGAATAGGCGGTTAAAAAGTCGGAAAAAGTTTTGAATGTATGCTATTATTTTATTAGGAGAATATGTGATTAAAAATGAGTTTTTAAATAATGGGGCTTAATCATCATCAAAAGAGAGATAGAGGCACGTGTGCGAGGTTTCTCTTATTAACTTATTTTCATTATAGTAAAAATTACAACAGCAACAAAATATGACATAATCTCACATTGAGGCTACAAACTTATTTTTATCATAGTGAATTACAACAGCGACTAAATATGACGTAATCTTACATTGAAGAGAACATTTATAATTCTTTGGTGTTCTTCTATATCCTTTTTTCTTACTAAGATTATTTTGTTCTTGGAGGTATAGAATTAGAGTTTCTAATTTTAAACAAAATATTCAATGGCAATCTTTACTCAGTGGTTTAACTAAGATCAAATATATTGTACCATAATTATCAAACTTCTAAACTCCAATTTTTTTGCCATCTCCCAAATTCCAATGCTTAAAACCTCTTTAGCAACAGTTTGGGCTATAGGGTTCTCGATGATACATGTCATCACTTTATTTATCTCACAAATACAACTAAATAAGCATTAGACTATCACTCATAAGATTATTATCATTTCACTAAAGCTCTTGTCGGCGGGGGAGGAGCCAGGGGCCTGTTTGTTGAGTGCCAGGACCCCAAGCTTCTTCGATCTTTTTTCTTCTTTCATATTTTTTATTTATATTTGAAAATAACTAATAAAACAAAAGACTTTAGCTTATAGCATATAAACTCTGTGCAGCCTAATGGTAAAGATTTTACTCTTTATCTAGGAGAGAAAGCTTCTAATCCTCCCGACCACAATCTTAAATGTCCTTTTTCTTGGAAAATTTGTAACCTTAAGTTCCATTTGCTTATTTAGTCTTTTTTCAATAATTTCATAAACATTAGAGTTAAGTTTTCCTTGCATACAGCACAAGCTAATTTTTGGACACGTAAAGTTAGCAAGACAATATTGAATACACTTGATAGATAACTAATCTTTCAGATATAAATGTTTTATTCATTTTCAAATATAAAAGCTGTATTGTTTCTTCAAATGCCTCTCTCTTTGCTAGTTACCGCTACACTATTGACTGTCTACCATCCAACCATCAAATATTGTTGGCCTGGGACAAAAATTCCTGGCTTCGCCACTGCTTCTGGGCTCAGCGTAGTTCGTTCTTCTTTCTGTCTTTTGTAATTTTACTCTCTGAAGCGAGATGATGATTTGTCTACGTCATGGCTGACACGAGATAATGTTATGGCATAGTAATTGCTAATTAGATCAAGTGACATCAAAATGACTCTGGAATGTCAGGCCTTCTGCCTCTCCAGTAACCTTATCCACCCTTGGCAAAAAACACACATTTCATTTCCATCACTTTTTTTAAACATAATACAGCTTATATAGGCATGCGAATTATTCTCTAAAGACAGCATTTTTATTTACCCAATTGAACAAATTGTAGTAAAATGGGAATATTTACACCAAAATAGCTACCTAAAGAAAGATATTAAACTTATTGATGAATACGGTTCGTGCAATTTATCAAATCAATCCCCTCCCCTTTGCTCGAGCTATCTGAATAAAATTCTAGGGTAATAGTATCTTGCCTTCCTTTTCATTCATAAGATTTGTTCCCTGCAGCAAGAATAAATCGATCCATGTTGGCCACTGTTACTCAATGAAATTCCTTCTATGTAAAGCCAGGGCGAACACACCAACATACATGGGTAGTGTTAATGGCTTGGTAATACTATTTCAGCAAAGTAATTTGATTCACTGTGTATTGAATATTTTCCATTACTCCGTTTGCTCGCATAGATGGAATTTTCACACTTTTATAGTAATAAGTATTAATTTAAGTCCCATAATAATGTAATATGTAAAGTTTTAATTTTTCCCCACTCAACACTGAGTTTGCGCTTACACTGTTCATCTCTTACAAGAAAATATCCAAATCTTGACCAATTAATTCAGAAGCCCGTGCATTTCTAACAACTCACGAATCACGGCAGTTAACGGTTCCCCTCAGATCTTCGAAACAACGGAATTATTATAAACACACCAAATTACAAAATTCAAAAACAATATTAGAAAACTTATCCACAAAAAATTTAGGGGGGGAAAATCAGATTAATTTGTATATGCATTTGAGCGTGTAAAGGGAGAGTAAATTGTGATTATTCACCTCGCGAGTAGATGAATTATTGGCGGAATTAGGAACGGATTTGACGGGATCGTCGGGATCTTCAATTTCAATGTCTTGGGTTTGACGCGGCAAATTCGAAGAACTCGGCACTAAAGTTGACTCTTTCTTAGCACGATTATTACCATCCTCCGCCATTTCAATCTCACTTCGCAGAAAAAATCGTTGAATTCAAACAGAACAAGATTTGGGTAATTTCCAATAACCCTCAAATCGACGGGAAAAATAGCACTTTGCGCCATTTATATTAATAATTTAATGCCAAAATAATTATGAAAATTTGCATCAATGCTAATTAGTAATAAGTTGCTTTCTCTAATGTGCCCTTAATTTTTTATGCCTCATTGTTTCAGTTTAGCCCCTGTTTGGCCCCCATTACAGGGAAAATTTAATGTATAGAATAGTGTTTTTTGAAAAATGAGTGGTTGAAAAAGAAAGAAAAATTTTCGATTTATGTGTAATATTATTTTATGAAAGATTGTGTGGTTGAAAATAGGAGAGAGAAAAATAGAATGTAATGTAATGTAATGTAATGAAAATCAAACAGGGGCTTAATTTACTGAGAAAAATATATTATATTGACGTCTTTTCATTCATTAACAAGAGTTGATGTGTTAAAGTATCAAACGTTTGGTACGAGATGTTAAACGATAACAATAATTCTCAATTTGTATTTTGTTATGGTGTATCAAAATTTTTTAGATATTTTTAAAAGTTGTGGTTTTGATTTTATTAAATTTGAATAATTTGTTTTTGTAAATCATAAAAGCAATTATTGACTAATTGTTTATTGACCTCGTTAACACATAATAGAGAGACAAGAAAGGTCATTAGTTGCTAATTGGTACAAAGGAGTGAAATTATATACTAAATTAAATTGTTGATTACAATAATTGAGTATTGCCTATTAAAACACGGAACTAATTATCATGTTCATTCAATTAAGTGCATTATAAAGATAAATAATTTGAGAAGTTAAATGAATGGTGCACAAGAATCAATTTTCAAGGTTTGAATGTTGAATTGAGAAACCACCTTTTTTTCATAAAAGTAATTTAGTGCTCTTAATCTAACAATCTAACCTTTTTGTCATTTAACTCCAAGGGATGGCACGATGTTGTCACAACCATCCCTATCCTTGTCCATAGATGATTTTTGGGCGACAATATGAGATGGAATTGGAGCAGTGCGGGGATTAAAATATTCATATTTATTATGTTTGTTTAATTTTTTTTCTAATATTTTATATACACTATTGAAGAAAAATAAAATTAAAATAATTTTGGATGGAGACAATGTTTCCTTCCTAATTGAGACAATGTGTATGCGTTGAAAGCTGGAAATTTTGCCTCCTTCTTTCTATATTTGATGTGGGCTTTTACTAAACTAGGCTTTGGGGAGAGAGAAAAAATATTGGGAAAAAATCATAGTTCAGTGATTGAGTATACAACGAAGCATATATCCGGTGTACAGTTTGAAGATTCAAAAATCACACACACACACACACACACTGCTACAGCCGTTTCCTACAATTATGCATAGTTTCCTTCTATAGTAAGACTCCTTTTAGTACAAAATCGACATTCCAAAATTAAAAAATTCAGCTGGCATTTGGAATTCTCACGGTGAAAACCTAATTCAGTCGTCGAAGATAACAAAGAAGGTAACAGTGTTTGCTGATTTCGATGACAAATTGAACAATTTCACCCACATTGGAACGTCGCATCACATACTTTCGAATTGTTTACAATAAATCGTATACAATCGCAGGAGAAAAGAATAATCATTGAATTTCATACTACGATGATCAATTGAGTAATACAATCACATTTGCAGCACAAGAAATCCAATGCTAGTCACAGAAGTGCTGATCATTGTTAGCAAATAGAATACAGGTAGGTGCTTCAATTTTGTCCGTTACAAGGTTAATCCAAGGCTAATCGACATATTACCTGATCTTTGTTTATGTGATGAATGCGCGTATTGTGAGTAATATAATATGAAGGCTACATATGAGATGTGTGATGAATGATTTGTGACGTATGTCTCAACCATAGTGAAATTCATAATTTTCGTGATTGACTTCTTTAAGAATGTGACCTGAATGTAAGCACTCCAAAATATTACTGCACTCCGTATATAGGACTAATGCACATAATGTGAGTGTGAAAATTGTGTTACATGATCTGTGACCTATGTGATGAGCAGTCATATTCATTCCTAAAATGATTCTTTCAACAAATGTGACATGAAGGTAAACACTCCAAATAGTATGTGCACTCTGTATACGTGACTGATGTTCATTCTTTGTGTATAAAAATTGTGACGTCTAACACATGATCTATATTTCAATCATGTATTCATTCGTGACTTTTTGAAAAATGTGCATGCCTATTATTTTAGGAGTTCATATACAAAATGTGTCAATCGTTATACTTTCATCACAACACCACTATTAAATTTAAATTTAATTTGTAGAAATGGTATATTTGCATGTTTGCATGTTGCATGCATCTCAAACTTCTTTAACGTTGATAGATCGAAATTGCAGACATGTAAACCTTGTGGACACAGTTATGAAAGAATTCGATTTGGATCCTATAAAGGTAGCAGTCTCGTTGAAGTACGTATTGGCTGAAGATTTGCCTCCATTCAGGATTAGAAATGATGGCAATGTGCTCTCTTACATCGTGCTGAAGGATATGGAGTGCGAACCTGCTAAATATCCATTAATCATTGATGTTACGGAGGTAGAGGTAGATAAACCATCTATGACGCTGCCAGTTAATTCACATGTTGTTGGTGAGCTATGTATGTTGTAGGATATGGCATCAGACATTTGCGACTGCGAAGCAGCAATTGAAAATATGGGTCACATATGTGACAACGAAATCACAGTTATTTATGTTGTAGATGTTAGAGAGGTCAAAGAAGAAAGGGTCTTCTATGATAAAGATATTTTAAAAGTAAGCTTGTCATTTTTTATCATACAGAATATGTTTGAGTTTATGGTTTAATGATTAGACAAGAGAGAATATGTTGTGAGGTGTTCACAAAACAGATGTAGTTGGATATGTAGAGCGTCGAAATGGGGTAAAACGAAACTATTTAAGATTCAAAAGATTGGTAGTCACACATGTGCATCAAATATAGTGTTAGGGGTCACACAAGCAACTATCAGCTACAGTTGTGTCCTCTAGCATCAAGTACAAGTATACGTCAACCCATACTATATACACACCAAATGATATATGCAGTAATATGTTGCATACTTATGGGGTCTATTTAAATTATTCGAAAGTGTGGAGATCTCGCGAGCAAACCTTGAAGATGATAAGGGGTGATCCGACCAATTTGTTTGGTAAGAGACCAATCTTTTTCTATATGTTTCGACAAAAGAATCCTGGTACAGTCATAAACTTGGAGGTTAACAGTCACAATCGCATCAAGTATTGCTTTATGACACTTGGTGCATCAATACGCGATCGAAAACATTGTAGACCAGTAATTGTGGTTGACGATACATACTTGAATGGTCACTACGGAGGTACAATTTTCACAGTGTGTACACAAGATGCAAGTAACAGTATATTCGTTCTTGCTTTTGAAATGGGAATAATGAGAACGACAAATCTTGGAGGTGGTTCTTAAAAAACTTGAATAATGCGCACGGGAACAGAGAAGGACTGTGTTTTGTCTCAAATCGGCATAATAGTATAAATAATACAATAGATCATGTGTATCTAGGAACCTATCATGGTATATGTTTGTATCATTTACTCCAGAACTTAAAGTCACATTATGAAAAATCTGGACAAAATATTACACAAGCTTTCAATTCAATTGTCAGATCTTACACATTGGAAGAGTTCAAATATAACATGCGACGATTGGACATAATGAATCAGAAGATTAGCGCTTACCTGGTACCGAAGTACTTGCATGTACTATTTCACAAAACATTGGAATGGTTACATATGTTAGTTATATGATAATCGCCAATACAATACATGCTTGCATGCTGATGTTGGACTTGAAAAGTGGTCGCGAATCCATATGCCAGAAAATAGGTATTCAACAATGACATCAAATATCGTAGAATCAGTCAATGCAGTCACAAAGGTGGCAAAAAATTACCCCATTGTATCCTTGATAGAGTTATTGCGACAAACTATACAAAACTGGTTTTGTAAACACAGAGACAATAGGCATGGGACTTTCACAAAGTTGACAAACAAATATGACAACGAGATGAGAAAAATGAGTATATATTTAAAGAACTTGAGGGCAAGTTTTTATTTTGACACTCACAATGACTCATGTGACCTCAACATGAATAAATGTGACCTAAAATGCATATTTGTGATAACATATATTTGTATATTTGTGCGCCTCTTATATTTATGACTGACCATACAATTTTGTGACATTATTTGTGCAACTGTGACCTGCAAAATGTATATTTGTGACATACACCTCAAGACTGTGGTTTGGTAGATACTTGTTTGAATTGACATAATATGTGCATTGATTATATTCTCACAAGTTTCTTTTTCCAACCAGTCAGTGTTTTTTGTTAACAGTGATAAGTTAACTTTCATTGTTAATATTGAGAAATATGCACGCATGTGCAGGATGCTACAAGTTGATTTGTTACCATTTCCACACGCATTGGCTGTGATTGCAAATACAAAAAAGGATCCATATACTTTCTTTCTCATTATTACACACGAGATGTATACTTGAACGTATGCGAAGATTCTATATATCCTGTTGGAAATCCAACCGAATGGACAATGCCTTGAGAAGTACCACATGAAATTGTGTTAGCTCTTAACCAGAAACGGAGATGTGGAAGGCCAACTGAGAAAAAGAAGAGATCATCCAGAGAAGAAAAATCAACAGTGAAATGTGGATGCTGTGGAGAATATGGTCACAACCGTAGGAAATACTCTAATATGATCCCATTGAGCTAATATCACATTGCAATAGCACATGATATAGATAGGTCAAATTATTTCATCATCTTGTATTTGAAACATTTATTTGTATGACAAGGCTGACATTATATGTGACCATTATTTTTTTCAATTGTGCAAAATTTATTTGAATCTAAATATTTATTTGTTAATAAATTCATTCACACATGGTCAATGTTATGTAATCTACATGGCTGTAAATACATATTCCACACACTAGGAACTGTGACCTGATTTCAAACACATGACTTTTGTTATTGCAATATGTGGTCATTGTTGATTCAAAACTATGACCTGAGGAGTTATGCACATGCATGTGATCAAATTTCAAAGACATGTTACCAATGCTTCGAAAAAATTGACATGTGGCTTAAAGAACAGTTCTATGACGAAATGTGAAGAACATGATACCTAAAACATAGTGATGTGTTACCAATGATGAAAAGAAAGATTACATGTAATTTTCAAAAAACAATTCTGTGACATAATGTGAAGGACGTGTAACCTAAAACAAAGTTATTTGTAACCAATGATGAAAAAATGATCGCATTTGACTTCCAAAAACAATTCTGTGCCGTAAAAGTTTGTGATATGTGACCAATGATTACAATAATTTTTTCTGCATAGTCACTGTGATGGTTGTTCAAAACCATGCGATCACATCGCTCAACCAACCGAGGCCATTTTCTAACTAACCATGCGACCGCATGGATTTACGCCATACGGTCGCATGGTATAAGTTCAGCGACCGTTGGAGTTGGTTTGGGTGGTTTTTTGGCAGTCTTTCACTTAATTTTGGCACCACTTCGTGAAACTATGTTGCATGGCTATAAATAGGTGGTTTTTGATCATCAAAATAGTATGAAAAATACTTATAAATTACATGTTTATAAGATCAAACAAGAGAGAGAGAAAAGAAAAACCATCTTCTTCCATCTTCATCCATATTTTTTTTCCATTATGTTCTTGAGTTCTTAGAGAATCAAACAAGTTGCTTAGTGTTTGAATCTCTACAAGACTTGATCAATCCTTCAAACCTTTTGTCGGATGACCCTTTAAGCACCATGATCTTTTCTAGTGGGGGCAAAATTCGTTTGAGGACAACGATCACATATCGTGTTTGAGCCTTCCTACATTTGTTTTATATACTTCATCTTCTAATTTTCTGTCAATCTACATTTGTAATTCGTTTTCTAACCCCTTGGTGGAAAAATTATTTCTATCAATCTCAAACGAATTTTGAAGTTGCTAAGAAGAACGAAACTACAATGGCAACCATAAAACTTATGAATCAAGACTTGGTGCGATTGGATAGGTTTGATGGCACAAATTTCACACGTTGACAAGAAAAATTGAAGTTTCTTCTTACTGCATTGAATATCTTCTATATCTTAGATCCCAAGTTGACGCCTCTACCGAAACCCACAAATGGAGAAACCGAAGCAGTTAGGCTAAAAGACAAAAAAGGCAAGAGGATTGATTAATTTGCAACGGTCACATTTTGAATGCACTATCAGATCGTCTATATGATTTATACACAAATACTACGTCGGCAAAGGAAATTTGGAATGCTTTGGAGAGTAAGTATAAAGCGGAAGAAGAAGGTACTAAGAAATTTTTAATTTCAAAGTACTTTGATTTTAAATTTTAAGATAATATTCCCCTTCTTCCCCAAATACATGAGTTACAAGTTATTGTCGACAAATTAAAAGCAATAAAGATTGAAATTTCGGAGACCTTTCAAGTGGAGGCTATAATTGCTAAACTCCCGGGGGCTTGGAAAGGATACCGGAAGAAAATAATGCATAGTTCCGAAGATTATTCTTTGGAACAATTACAAAAACATTTTTGGATTGAAGAAGAATCCAGATTGCGTGATAGAAGTAAAAATTCTTCGGAAGGAACTTCTAAAGCCAATGCCATTCAGAAATCTGAACCGCCTACAAAGTCCTACAAAAGGAAGCTTTCAATGAACTTTAACAAGTCCAAGGAGAAGACTAAAGGAGGATGCTTTGTGTGTGGTAAATCTGGACACTATGCAAAGGATTGTAAACACGGGAAAAGAAACAACTCCAAAGGTAAAATAAACTTTATTCAAAAAGAAAAGATTGTGGCCATCGTAAGTGAAATAAATGCAATCAATGGAAAGGTTCCCTGGTGGTGGTATGATACTTGTACTATAGTGCATGTATCATATGATAAATCTTTATTCAAAACCTATCAAGAAGTAGAAAGAGATCAAGAGATTCAAATGGCCAACGAAGTTCGGTCCAAAGTAATTGGCAAGGGAAATGTTGATATTATCTTCACTTACGGGAAAACCATTATCCTTAATAATGTACTACATGTTCTAGAAATGAATAGGAACTTGGTTAGTGGAAATTTCTTAGGAAAATCGGGTATCAAATGTGTGTATGAATCTGGTAAATTTGTATTATCTCTTAAAGGAAATTTTGTTGAAAAATGCTATTCTTGTGATGGAATGGTCAAATTATGTACCATTGACAATGAAATAAATAAATCTAATTTTGCTTATGTTGTTAAATTATTTTCATTATGGCATGCTAGATTATGACACATTGGTAAAAACACTATGAAAAGTATGAAAAAGTGTGATTTGATTTCATATGATGAAAATAGTGTTTATAAATGTAAAATATATGTAGAATAAAAAATGATTAAAAAATCATATCAAAGTATAAAAAGAACCTCTAGTATTTTGAAATTAATTAATTCGGATATATGTGAATTAAATAGCATGTTAACTAGAGGAGGAAATAGATATTTCATTACTTTTATTGATAATTTTTCTAGATATACCTATGTGCATTTAATGAAACATAAATATGAAGCTTTTAATATGTTTAAGATTTATAAAAATGAAGTCGAAAATCATCCAGGAAAGAAAATAAAAACTTTAAGAAGTCATAGAGGTGGTAAATACTTTTCTAGTGATTTTAACTTGTTTTTGTGAACAACATGGCATAATTGACCAATGTTCCGCACCTAGGACACCCGAACAAAATGGTTTGGCTGAAAAAAAGAATAGAACATTAGTAGAAATGATTAATGTCATGCTTATATATGCTAAGTTGCTATTTAATTTGTGTGGTGAAGTTTTGTTAAGTGCAAGTAGGATACTTAATAAAATTCCTTCAAAACGTACAAAGATTTCTCCTTATGAATTGTGGAAAGGAAGGAAACTAAACATTGGAATATGCAAGCATCATTGGAAGTCTTATGCATGCAGTTCAATGTACAAGACCGGATATAGCTTATGCAATAAGTAAACTTAGTAGATTTACCAGTAATCCAAGCAATGATCACTGGAAAGCTATTGGGAGAGTTCTTGGATACCTAAAGAAAACCAAGAAATTAGGTCTACAATATGCTAAATTCCCAGTGGTATTAGAAGGATTTACCGATACTAGTTGGATATCTAGCACGGGTGAAAGTAAATCCACCTCGGGTTGGGTCTTCACTCTAGGAGGAGGTGCTGTTTCTTGGAAGTCAAAGAAACAAACATACTAACACACTCAACCATGGAATCAGAATTTCTAGCCCTATCAGATACAGGGAAGGAAGCTGAGTGGCTTAAGGATTTCTTCTATGAGATTCCTTTGGGATCGAAGAATATTTTTTCAATACCTATCATGTGTGATAGTTAAACCACATTAGTAAAGGCATACAAAGAGGTATATAATGGAAAGTCTAGACATATGAGTCTAAGACATGACTACATAAGGAAATTAATCAATGATTGAATAGTTTATCTAAATTATGTAAGGTCAATTGGAAATTTGGCAGATCCTTTGACTAAACCTCTAAATAGAGATTTAGTAGCATCTACTTCGAGTAGGATGGGATTGAAACTCCTTAACTAAAATATCCACCAATGACGGCAACCCTACATGTCATTACTCAAAAGGTAATACACGGGTTCAAAAGGTAATAACAAGTCATTTGATATGTGTATAGTTGTAGCATTATTCAAATCCACAATAATCATATCCTATATAATATAATGCTTGTTGTTACTGAAATGAGGGTTGAGCCTTAAGCTCTTAATAAAAGTTCAGTGCTAAAATACAAGCACCTCTAAAAGTAATAAAAGTACTGAAAGAACTTTTACCTAAACAAACTTCAAGGTGGTGCCGCCTTAATAGAGAGTTGGAGTATCTCTCTTAAAAGTTTATTGAAAATGATAAGCGCAAGGCCATAAAAGCACTAAGGGAGTAGTGGGGAACTTGAGAACACGTGATATTCATGTGTGTGTTCTTACCAATATTGTCACATGAAAAACTTGGTTCAAAGCTTCATGCTACCTTGAATTTCGACTTTACTTTGTTTGAATTACACTATGATTAGATTCAAATCGAAAGATATCTAATCCTTATGCATGAGTATCGTATAATTCGAATATGGAACATTATTATTTTTGAACAAGTGGGTGATTGTGATGGTTGTTCAAAACCATGCGATTGCATGGCAACCAATCGAGGCCAAATGGCCTCGGTTCTAACTAACCATGCGACTGCATGGATTTACACCATGCGGTTGCATGGTATAAGTTCAGTGATCGTTGGAGTCGATTTGGGTGGTTTTTTGGCAACTTTCACTTAATTTTGGTACCACTTTGTGAAGCTATGTTGCATGGATATAAATATGTGATTTTTGATCATCAAAATAGTATGAAAAACACTTATAAATTACGTGTTTATAAGATCAAACAAGAGAGAGAAAAGAAAAACCATCTTCTTCCATATTCTTCCATCTTCTTTTTCCATTGTGTTCTTGAGTTCTTAGAGAATCAAACAAGTGTTTAGTATTTGAATCTCTACAAGGCTTGATCAATCTTTCAAACCTTTTGCTGGATGACCCTTTATGCACCATAATCTTTTCTAGTGAGGGCAAAATTCGTTCGAGGACAACGATCAGATATCGTGTTTGAGCCTTCCTACATTTGTTTTATATACTTCATCTTCTAATTTTCTTTCAATCTACATTTGCAATTCGTTCTCTAACCCGTTGGTGGAGAAACTATTTCTATTAGTCACTACATGTAATCACGTAGTCTGTGATCCATTACAAATCCATTCATGATCTGTGACCATTGTTCCGCACAATCATTGCATGAAATCACTAAGTTTGATCAATGCATGCAATCACCAAAATCGTTCGTCAAATGTGGCCATCTATCTGCATATTCATCAAATCCATTACAAACAAATTCTGTAACCAAAAATAACAGCATTGTACAACTTGAAACGTGTTGCTCTCATGTATTCTGCATAAAAATCTTACACATAAATTTCGTGTACATAACAACAAGACAAATCCATTGTCCAAAAATCATAAAAAAATAAAAAAAGTTGGAGTGTACAAATCACAAAAGCTACAAACTAAAACTTTATCTTCCTATTTACATATATAATTTCATTCTATAACTATTCCCTCTCTCATTAAATCCTGCTTCGCGTAGATCTCCTAATATTTGTAGATTAGTGTAGCAATATCCAGTCTACACGTACTAATGTCGAATGTATATGGCATGGAACATCATCCTTCACGGAGGATATATAAGGCCTACAAAATCACAAATATCCTGTAATCTTGCGGGCCTCGAAACCTGCTTAACTGGTAATTCAGAATGGCCTTCAGGAGAAGGAAATCCCCGTATATTGTTGTAACAACTCGTTAAGTTTCACATCTTACATAAAAAACTATATGTGACTAGGTTTTAAATGATTTGTGACCTATTAAAGTGTACTGTTATTGGCATATAGTTGGTATGTGACAAGTAAAGTACCAAATACTGGTTTTGTGAATATTTCTATCTTAACACTTTTCTTTGCCATCATCACGACAGATATCACTGAAGCTACGTGTTTCTAAATGGCTTCAGAGTGTACATCATCAGGTTGCGTATATCCGATCCCCAAATTAAATGATGGTGGTTGAAGACTACAGGGGATACTAGTCTCTTCACTTGGATCCATCTTACCCTTCCATTTCCTGTCAACATTTTTCTGAACAGTTTCCACCTATATCTTAAAGAAGAAGAATATCTGACATGTCAAATGTAATTGTGGTCTGTAAAATAAATGTCTAAATATCATGTAAGTACATTGTCGGTATCATCAGAGCCTCTAACAACCTGAGGTTCTCCAACTTCGTGAGCTTGTGTACCTCCGACTGTGTGATCATGATCTTTTATTTTTTCACTGAACGTTCTCATGATCTCATCCATTGAACTGGATATCATTTTTGACACAATTTCAGACAGAAATTGCATGTTAGTTCGAACCTCCATCAAATCACTTTTTATTTCTCCTTGCATTTGGACAATGGAGTTCATTTTCGTTGAGTGCATAGCATTCAAACATGACATATGTGACTTGATGTCAGTGAACTCCACGGTCAACAATTTATTATCCAACTATAGTGGGGATATTTGCATCCTCAACTCTTCACAGGCCTGATATAATACCAGAACAAGACCAATGTGACCAATGGTATGGAAAAATTTTATATGTGACTTACAAAAACAAATCTGTAAACAAAATGCAGTAGACATGTGACCTAAGAAATAGTGATCTGTGTCCACCAATTTAAAAAATGATTACATGTGACTTAAAGAACAACTTACATCAACACATTGCGCCTATGAGGGTGTGATTCATTTGGAGAGTTATGGGTAGTCGACGGTGCTTCATCAATCGGGGATTTTCCACGGAGAGATGACTCTTGACGTCGTGACGGAGGATCGACGAAATCATCATCATCGTCAGCTATATTAGGCTGCCCTATACTACTATCTGTTAATAGGATCTCTGACTTTCTACTAGTACTAGCATGGCCAGCTGACTTCTTTATCTTCTCACTTGAAAAGTCTGGTTGAATCAGCTTTTTGTATTGGACATTGTTCATGTATGGCATGACATTGTTCATGTATGGCATGGCCATTCTGTTTCCGATGGTTCCAGGTCACAAATGTCAATCTGCAAAATTGTATAATAGAAAAAATGTAATGATAACAATTCACTATACTAGACACGAGGCTTACCAAAGTTTTACATCAACATTTGCAAAGTAGTCGGCTTCTTCAAACTTGGTTTACATCAGTTTTACATCAACTATACTCAATTCTTGATTCATGGATGCATTTTTTATGTTCATGTGACAACAATTCCATCTGGACTTGAAAAAGTCTCATACCTCGTAGCTTGTAATGTGTAGTTCTCCTACTGAACCCAATGTAATTTCAAATAATAGTTTTCCCCATGGGAACCTGTTCATTGCATTGAAATCCTCAACGAGAGCGAACAAATAGTTGTCAACAATTTTCTTATAATCTCTAGGAAAGAGATATGAAGTAAGGAAATACAAGGCACCAAACATAGCAATGTCATCATCTGGTAGAGTTTCGATGAGATCCAAGTCTAGCATTTGACACGCAGACATGAAGGTGGACCTGAAGTCTTCATGTGTTACTTGAGAAAAGTATTTTGTCTTCAATTTCGATGGTCTACTATCATACATCAGTGTGTCACACTCTCTATGACATCTCAGGCCTGTGACTAAACAAAACTTAGAGATGGAGAACCTCGCATAACTTCTAGCTATATAAAACCACATTTCTTTGTTGTTCAGCTGGTAAACCTTCCTCAGAAGGAAGAAGTGGATCAGTTGTGATTGTATCACGATCTCATCACAATCCAGAAATGAGCAAAACAGGTTCCCATCAATATACATTTTTGTCATCGACTTAAGCTTGTCTAAATGGTATTCAAGATATCTTTACAGATTGAGGTTGTAATTTTCCCAAGAAACCACATGTCTTCTGGTAATATGCATTGCCAGACCTGTATTTAGATTGAGACAACAAATTATATGTCACACAAGAGATTAAATTAATATCACATACTTTGTTAAACGGGTCACATATGCATACACATGTACATTCGGGTCAATCAAATAAATAAGGTTACAGATAAGAGCTCTTCATTGTTAGAACATCCAAGTCACATATACATTCGGCTCAGGTCACGATCGTCTACCATCGTCACATTTAGATCCTCTGATATCATGCAATGTATTAGACATCAAATTACAAGCACAAATGAATTCCATACACATAGTCTTCACACCCAAAACCCTAGGCCATGCCCAATACCGAATTGACTTGAACCGACTAAAGTTCACAAATATCCAGTACGTAATCCACACTTCATACCACACAATTTCGGATTACTAAAGTCACATGTACCGCATTGTCATTAACAAACCAATAACTAGAAGACATGTAAAAAAACCTACAATTTGGTTTGTATCAAATCACGGCAGTGTGTTGCAATTTCAACATTACATAAAGTGTTTCGTGTGCATTCAGGACATAGATATGTGTGTTGCGTGTTGTCATACTTCGCCAACCTACCGGGGCCAATGGCCCACTCAGGCCGAACCACGTGGCACTCTAGTCAAAGTGTCATAAATTGTCGAGGTGGGCTATGGCCGAAGCCCTTCAAGCCGAAGTCCACTAGCCGAAGCGCCTTTTTACCGAGGCTTGTGGACGTAACCGAGGTCCATATGTCGAGGCCTATGAGCCGAAACCATGATGCTGAAACTGGTTGAAGTTAGCTAGAGCCCTCAAGTGGAAGTATTGTATGAAATGGCCGAAACCCCGAAACTGATGCAAGAGCCTCCGAACCACAAGGGAGCATCCTCCATGGTCACTTCTTCCAAGAGATCGTCTGCACAAAGATCTTATTCGAATGATTGATGGAACGTTTGTCATAAGCATAAACGTAAAGTCTTGTCACTAGTATGGGGGCTCTGCACAAGCAATAAATGCGCATCAAGCTAGCAAGTCAAGCCCCATGCCTAGGATAAGATGTTTGAATCAAAAAGATAAGGCCACGTGCCACCTCATCCAAGGGCTCCCATTTCACATGTATCACTATAAATACTTTCCTTGTGTAACATCAAAAGGCTAATGCAAGAATCAATACAAAGAACTACACTTTACTCAACACTCTCTCATTTACTTGCAATACATAAATCGAGTTTATAGACTTTTACATATACATCTACGAGCACCGGTTGGTAATTATGGTACAATCGGATTACGAACAACCCGTCGGATTCCGAACGTCACCGTCCCGCGCTGTTGGGCTACTCCCACGCCTCTTTGAACCGCTCGTTTTAGATCGTCCATGTGTCTTAGCGTGTTCGACATTCGCCCACGCAAGCGCGGGTGGGACCGGCATCTGTTGGCGCACTTTTTGGGGTCAACAGAAAGCATGTATGAAAACGACGAAAACACGGAATTAGGAACAACTTTCTAGCCCCCGTCATATCAAATTTTAATGGGTGTAGTGGTGATTTCTTAGAGAATGGGTGGTTGAAAAGGAAGAAAAAGTTTTTCATTTATATATAATATTATTTTATAAAGATTGTATTGTTAAAAATAGAAGAGAGAAAAATAAAAATTAATTTAGTGGAGGCCAATTCACTTGTGAATACAAATAAATAGGCATTACAGACCCATTTAATAATACAAAATACCAAGAAATTAGGCATAATAAAAATCCTAATGTAAAAGTGAAATCTCAAAATGGAGATAAGAATACTCGAATCACAACGAGGTCCAAATGAGCCATGATAATTTCTCACCTCCGTATGAGCAAGATCCAAGACAAAGGAGGGCAGGAAGTGTTTTTGACAGAATCAGCCCCGTCGAACCGAGGCTAAAGCAACAGCAGGCTCAACAGCCTTGGACAAGGCTGCCTCCTCCACCTACAATGCCCCAGCAGGCGGAGAAAAGGCATGAAAATGCCCCCTATGTTGCTCCGCCTAGAAATAGGAAAATGCCCCCCGTGTTGCTCCGCCTAGAAATAGGCAGCAGAGGAGAGAGGAAGAGGCTAGGGATCTCCCCGGGACCTCTCACCAACAACCGGGGCATGAGGCTGATGAGTACGACTCTGATGAACAGCAGAGGTCCTGCGACTTGGACGATGACGATGAGAACCTACCATTCTCAAGGGAACTAAGGAACGCCCAGGTCCCGAGCCACTATGTTACGCCAAAAATACCAAAGTATGACGGAAGAGACGACCCGGAGAAGTATCTGAATGCTTATAAAACCCACATGAGCCTAAGGGGCGCCACCCCAGTCGTGAAGTGCAGAGCCTTCCATTTAACGCTTAGTGGAGTGGCTGGAATTTGGTATAGCAGATTGCCACCTGGGAGCATCAGAAGCTAGCCCGAATTCAAGACAACATTCTTGAAGAGGTTTGCAGTGAGCAAAGAAGGAGAAGCCCCCATCCAACATCTCCAGGACATGAGGCAAGCACATGGAGAGTCCCTAAAGAGCTTCTTATCACGCTTCACCGATGAGATGACGTTCTGCGTACAAGTCAGAGACTGAGAGGCACTATCCGCACTAAAGGGAGGTCTGAACATGAATACCTTATTCTGGAGAGATGTGCAGAATCAAGACCCCACCACCTATGACGCCCTACTCGAAATGATGAGAAGGGAGATCATCAATGAAAAATTGATTGAGCATAGGAACAGGGCAAATAGAGGCCTCCCACCTCCTCAAAGACAGCGCGATAGAGGCCTGACCTCCCACCTGATGGGCTACCAGATGAACCAGGCTGGGAATGAGAACTCTGGTCAAGCACTTGCCACCACCACTTTGAATGCGATTTCCACCTTGGCATATGAAGATGTCAATCCAATTACTGGCCCCTATCAGATGGGGGCTCAGGAGGTGCCCCATAGGGGGAGAGGTCGAGGTCAAGCCTCTGGACCTAGAAATAGGTCAAATTCGAACCCCCCAGGATACTGTGTACACCACAGGTCCTACGAGCATAACACAGCGAATTGTAGAGACTATGCACTACGTTCCCGGCAGGAACCCATTAGAGATAGACATGCTTCGCCCCAGGCGAACAGGCCCCCGTCCAGGCACGATAACCAACGTGGGCGTGAGGAAGCCGCTCCCTGTCAAAGGGATGTATCCCCACGGCGAAGGGAGCATGATGCGAAGAGGCCCAGGGAAGGGCGTAGGCACCAAAAAAATCGACAAGCTAGAGATGATGCCCCTATCCACGAGGTGAACACCATATTTGGAGGTCCGAATGTTGGCGGTGAAATACGAAACGCCAAAAGGAACTATGCTCGAGAGGCTAAACACCCCTCTTTGACAAGCTACATTGTGGGTAGCAGCTCCCGAAGAAACCAGGATCCACCCATTGTATTTACCCAGGAAGACGCAATGGGAGTTCATTACCCCCATTGCAATGCACTTGTGGTGAGGGCTGTCATAGCCAGGAATGGGCTCAAACGAATGTTAGTTGACAACGGCAGCTCCGTCAACATTCTATTCGAATCCGCCTTTGATAAAATGATATTGGATCATCAGCTGACGCTCACTACCACTCCATTGTACGGATTTACCGGAGATAGCATCACTCCAAGGGGAAAGATAACACTAGCGGTGGAGATGGGAAAATCCCCACGAACAACGATGAATTTCATGGAGTTCCTCATTGTCGACAGCCGGTCGGCCTACGATGGGGTATTGGGCAGACTAGCCCTAAAGGAACTGGGAGCAGTCACCTCCATCCACCACCTATTCATGAAATTTCCAACTAGAAAATGGGGTGGCAACGGTGAGAGGTGACCAAAGAGGCTCGAGAGAATGCTATCTAAGCTCCATTAAGAAGGTAGAGCCCCGGGACATCCATGTAATCATAGCTGACGTGGTCATGGCTGACGTCCTAGGTGATGCTCCCACCGAACAAGAAGATATTGATATGATCGATGCACCACCTAATTTGGAGGCGCTGGTCATCGATGAAATTGACCCCCGCATCATAGAACACAAGCCTCAGGCATCCCCGGTAGAGGAATTTGAGAGCTTCTCGGTAGACCCTCGAGACCCATCAAAAGTGCGAAGGTAGGAAAATGCCTATCCAACATTCTGAAGGAAAAGATTAAGGATTTCCTAAGCAAGAATCTTGATGTCTTTGCCTGGAAGCATGAGGACATGGTAGGCATAGACCCCAAGGTCAGCTGCCACTACCTAAAAATTGATCCTAAGGTTGCCCCGCATAGACAAAAAAGGAGAGCCCTCAATCCTGAGAGGTGTGAGGCCCTAAAGGAAGAAGTTCAGAAGCTCATCCAAAATGACTTCATCCAAGAGGCAACCTACCCTAGATGGGTCTCCAACCCGGTTTTGGTAAAGAAAAACAACGGCAAGTGGAGGGTGTGCATTGACTTCACCAACCTCAATAGAGCTTGCCCGAAGGACAGCTTTCCACTCCCAAGGATTGACTAACTAGTGGACTCCATAGCTGGGCACGAGTTGTTGAGCTTCATGGAAGCGTACTCCGGCTACAACCAAATCCCCATGCACCCGACCGATGAAGAGCACATCTCTTTCATTACAGATCGAGGCCTCTATTGTTATAGAATAATGCCCTTCGGGTTGAAAAATGCCGAGGCGACCTACCAAAGACTCGTAAACAAGATGTTTGTGAACCTCATTGGCAAAACAATGGAGGTCTACGTGGACGACATGCTAGTAAAAAGTTTGGAGGTCGATGACCACATAAAGCACCTCAACAGCACTTTCCAAATCCTAAGAAAATATAGGATGAGGCTCAACCCCCTCAAGTGCGCCTTTGGGGTAGCCTCCGGTAAGTTCTTGGGGTACATGGTCAACCAACGAGGAATTGAGGCCAATCCCGAGAAAATTGAAGCTCTATGCAAGATGAGGTCCCCCCCCAAAAGCCAAAGGAGGTGCAAAGTCTTACCAAGCGAGTGGCCGCACTTAATCGCTTCGTGTCCAAAGCTACGGACAAATGCCTCCCCTTTTTCAAAGTACTGAAGGCTGGGAAGAAACTCCAGTGGATCGAGGAATGTGAAGAGGCCTTCCAATGCTTGAAAAGGCACCTGGGGCAAGCCTCCCTCCTCTCCAAACCTAAGCCCGGTGATATCCTACAACTATATTTGGCCGTCTCCAATGAGGCCATCAGCTTGATTCTGATACAGGAAGAAGGGTCTACCCAACTACCCGTATACTACACAAGTAAAGCGCTCCTATCGCCGAAAACCCGTTACCCCTATATGGAGAAGCTCGCTTTGGCTTTGATCACGGCCTCTAGGAAATTGAGACCCTACTTCCAAGCTCACACCATTCATGTACTGACAAATTTTCCCCTGAGGCAGGTACTCCAAAAGCCTGACGCCTCAGGAAGGTTCTTGAAATGGGCGGTGGAACTCAGTGAATTTGACCTTGTATTCAAAGCTAGGGCAGCCATAAAAGGACAAGCCTTAGCTGACTTTGTGGCTGAATTCGCCAACCTACCCGAGGTGGATGAAATCATGAAACCTGCCGAACCCCCCACGTGGAATCTTTTCGTTGATGGGTTAGCTGGGGATGTTGGCTCCGGCGCTGGGGTTGTCCTCATCAGCCCCGAAGGTCACAAGCTCACCTCGACGATGAGGTTCGGATTCAAAGCTACCAATAACGCAGCAGAATATGAGGCACTTCTTGCGGGCCTCAGGCTGGCCACCGAAATGCAAGTAAAGAGGCTATTCATCAGTAGTGACTCCCAGCTGGTTGTTAGCTAGGTCAATGGTAACTTCTCAGCCAAAGACAAAACGATGGCGTCCTACCTGAAAATGGTGATGAATCTCATCCCATCCTTTGAAAAGTTTGAGTTGATCCAGATCCCCCGCATCGAAAATACGCATGGTGATGCACTATCGAAGCTGGCTAGCAGCAAGGACTCAGAGCTACTCACAGTAGTACCTGTTGAGCACCTCCTCCTACCTTCGATCGAGGCCCCAACTGTAAGTGGGTCGCTGGGACTCCCACTTGGATGCAACCAATCGTAGCATACCTCAAAGACCAGGCACTGCCAACTAACAAGAATGAGGCTTACAAGCTAAGAAGGAGGTCAGCACACTTCCTCTTCATTTATGACGTTCTCTACAAGAGAAGTTTCTCCTCCCCACTCCTACGGTGTGTCGGAGAAGAAGAAGCTACCTACATATTGAGGGAAGTCCACGAGGGCGTGTGCGGCAACCACTTCGGAGGTCTATCTCTGGCACAAAAAATATTGAGGTAGGGATACTACTGACCTACCCTAAAGCGGGACGCCCTCAAGTTTGTACGAAAATGCGATAAATGCCAACGCTTCTCTCCGGTGCAGAGATAACCATCGCAGGATTTGACTGCCGTCTCTAGCCCCTGGCCTTTCTTAAAATGGGGTGTAGATCTCATAGGTCCCCTACCTAAAGGTAGAGGAGGGGCAAGTTTTGCAATTGTAGCTATTGATTACTTCACGAAGTGGGTCGAAGCCGAACCACTGGCAAAAATCACTGAAGCCAACACCTCCAAGTTCTTATGGAAAAATATTATTTTTCGGTTCGGAATTCTCTACTCAATTGTCTCAAATAATGGCAGACAGTTTGATAAAAAGAAAGTTAGAGAACTATTCGAAGAGCTCGGAATAAAGAAGCACTTCTCCACACCTCACCACCCACAAGCAAATGGCCAAGTTGAGGCCGTGAACAAGACGATCAAGCACGACTTGAAAAGGAAACTTGATGTATCAAAAGGTGCCTGGGTTGATGAGCTGCCCCAAGTCCTTTGGGCGATCCGAACCACCAGCAGGACCCCAACAGGAGAAACGCCCTTCCTCATGGCCTTTAGAACTGAGGCTACGAGCCTCGTGGAGGTCGGACTTCCATCCCCAAGATGTCTACACTTCAGCGAGATAACTAACGATGAGCTTCGGAGGCTCGACCTCGACTTCATCGAAGAAAGAAGAAATAACTCCCAATTGAAGCTCGACACCTATCAAAGAAAGATGACAAGGTACTTCAACTCGAAAGTCAAGAAGAGGCCATTCCGAATCAACAACCTTGTACTCAGGAGGGTCTTCCTTTCCTCAAAAGAACCTGGTTCCGGTTCCCTTGGCCCAAACTGGGAAGGTCCATACAAAATCAGAGAAGAAGTCCGACCTGAGACTTACTAGATTGAAGACATGAATGGCAAGGCACAACCCCATCCATGGAACATTGAACACCTTAGAATCTACTTCCAATAAATGGAGTATCTTGCTGGACGACCTTTCCCAGCCTTTGTAACATTTCTATGATTCAATAAAATTCAGTGATTAAATTAACGTGTTGTACTACCTCGACACCTCGGAGGAGAGGCTCGCATCCCACCTCTGGGCCACCTCGCTTGAACTCCGAGGCACTAGCACATGCCTCCCTTTGGCCAGAAAAAAAAAAAAAACGCCAAGGGGAGAAGCCTCAACATAGCTGCAACATCCACCGTGTCTGGGATGCATCGTCACCTCAGAGGAGAGGCTCGCGTCCCACCTCTGGGCCACCTCGCTTGAACACCGAGGCGCTAGCACATGCCTCCCTTTGGCTAGACAAAATGCCAAGGGAAGAAGCCACCTCACGTGCAATTCTTTTTTTTCTGGCTTTTGGTTCCGAGGCTCAAACAGTTATTATGCTTAAGTAAAGTTCATTTGCTTAAGTCCGAGGTTCAATCCAGTTGTTTAAAGTGATTGAAGTTAAGGCACCAAGTTAGAGTTATTTAGTTGGTGTTGCTATCAACCTTTAAGTTTATTTGCTTAAATGAGGTGTGTACACTTGATAAAGAAACAACAATGAATGAAATAGGCATTATATTAATCTTCAAAAAAGATTACAAAAGTGGGCCTCAGGCCATTACATTCAAAAAATAATGAAAAGAAAACTAATCTATACTTGGGTAGATGGGGGAGGTGCTTCTGTACTTGGGGCTTCGGCAACTTGAGCATCGGCATTTGTCTCCCCTGCCTCAGCTGCTTCATTACCATGCACGTCCTCAGCAGGGATCTGAGGTACCTCATCCATGAATTCAGACCTGAGTTGAGTCAGATCCAAATTGGGATACAACTCCTCTGCCCGCTCCATCACCTCGGCATAGGCAAAGTTTCTCCAGTATGCACTGAAGCTCTTATACTCGTCTGTGTTGTGGAAGTTGGCAACGTACTCCTGCACCGCCTCTTCCCTCACCTATTGGGCCTCCTCTCTGGCATGGGATGCATCATCCACATACCATTTGAGTTGGGTTTCCAAGAACCGATTAGCCTCTTGGGCACCCACCAAGGAGAGATTTGCCTTCTCCAGGACCTTGACGGTCACTTTCTGGTGCTCATTGGAGACCTTCACCTTCTTTGTCAGGGAGGCCACCTCACACTGTGACTCATGGACTTCCTTCTTCAAGGCCTCAATCTGGGCCAAGGCAGACTCAAGCTTAGCCATTTCTTCAAATTTTTGGACCCTGGCTTCTTCCGCTTCGGCCCTAGCCGCCTTCAACTCCTCTGCAAGGGAGGCCGTCTTCTCCTCCGAAGACTGGGTTCTCGTCTGAAAATCACTCAAGGCCTCCCTGCATTCAAGAGCGAGGCCAAAAGTTCTGACGCTTTGGCTCACCAAAGCCCTCGTCAAGTCGGTGGCATCGGAGGAGGAAGCATGCAGCTGCCACTTGTCCGTCCAGAACCGGTAAAAATTCTCCGTGGCGCTTCGGACCTCCTGGGAAAGAGCCTCCATCAAGGCTGGGGCCAAGGTCTCCTCCCTTCTAGCTAGGAAGCTTGGAGACTTCCCCTTTTCTCGAATAGGCTTTTGTTTGGCTACCTCCTCCTCGGCAGCCGCGGCAACCGTCCTCGCAGCCTCTTCTCTGGCCTCCTCAGCCTCAGCCTCTCTGACCATTTCTAACTTGATAGCTTTGGAGGCGGATGCAAGCAGCTTTGGCTCGCCTATGGATTTGGCCTCATGGGACATTGATGTCCCAAATTTCCCGGACGAGCTGGTAACGTGCACCAACTTCCTCCTCTTCGCCTCCCTGGGACATTCTCTTTCCCCTGAGGCTCTTTTGGCCTCTCCTGCCTTTGGGAAGCTCCCTCTTCGGGAGCCTTTGGAGTGTTGTCCTTGGAAAGGCGTTCCACCTTGCCTCGGACCTCCTTGGACCCATTAGACCCCGGCTTCAAGGCCCTAGCCTTGGCGGTGGTGGTGGCTTTTATAATTGTAGCCATGTCTGGAGCTGGCTACTTCCTCCTCTTGAATTTATTTGCATAAGAGCGTCAGAACAGCACATCAATATACAATAAAAAACATAAGGAAATTTACAACTATGGGAGCCTCATACCTCTAGAAGCCATTAGTCCAAAATCCAGAAAATAGCGACTCCTGTCGATCAGATGGTCAAAGTGGCGGAGCTTCAAAGGCCCCTTGTAGATGTCTTCTATCACCTCGAACTCTTTCCTGCTGAGCTCGAACCTCGTACTACAATCTGCAATGAAAGCTCCAATAGTTAGAAAATTTCTAAGTGTTCAATTCAGAAGTACAAGCAGGGGCTGGGAGACTCACGAGCTTCGTAGTACTAGGTCGGCACTGTGCAAGAAAGGGCCTTGTCCCTCTCCATTGCCTGCCATTTTTCCCGCACCCAGAACCAGGACTCCTTCCACCCCTTAATGGAGGAAGGCAGTCCCACCACAAAGGGTGCGTGAGCCCCCCAAAGTGTAAGATAATACCACCCCCTGGACTCCTTCCCTATAATCCGGGGCTAAAAAAAGTCATGAATACATGGAGAGGCATGTCATCCCCAAGTGACACCTCCTTCCACAGGAAGCATGAGCCGACCAACTGGACTCCACCCATTTGGCAGAACCTGGGTTGGCGACAACATAAAATTTCTCAGCACCGCCCTAAAGAAGGGGTGCAGAGGAAGAGGCATGCCTGCCTTAAACAGGTATTCACTGACTGCCACGCATCCAGACCTCGGATAGCAGGCTCGCTCATTTGGCTCGGGAACTAGCATCTCTATGGTGTGGGGAACACTGTATCTCTCCCTGATCTCCCCTAACTTCTTCCACGTCATACTTGAGGTCACCCTAGATGCCCCCCACTCTTCAGTATAATCTACTAGGTCTTCGGTCATGGCATAACTATCAGCCTCGGCATCCCCTCTCTGAATGACCTCATAATCTAACGATGCAACCGTCACCAACTCCCTACTCGAGGTGGATTCCATCTCATAGAATTAACACAACAAAAATAAGGTTTTTCTGCGAATGATACCTAAGGGAAGAACACTACGAACGAAGATAAGCCGAAAAATCAAAAAACTGGCAGCCTCGACGCCGGAAAGTTCAGGAATTTGAGAGAGAATCAAATTGCAAAGTTTCAAAAGTCCTAAAAAATGGGATTTTCTTGCCCTTTATAGAGGTCCAGAACGAACCCCAGCCGTTAGATCGAAACTCAGTCAATCTGAACCCTCCATTGTAGATCAAATCCGAGGCGTTGAATTCAAACGGTTTTTCTAACCTACGCCTCCGATTCAAACGTGCCTCCCACGCACCCCATCCAACACGTCTGCTTTTAGAACCTCCAGCTGTCCTCATAATTGTGCTTTTAATTCGACGATAGCAGGCGCCTTAGAAGTTGTACGGGTCAGCCGCTTTTCCTTGAAAATAAGCACAAAACTTCAAATCATTGGCACAGCTATCGACGCGCAATCATTACCAACCACCTCGGCTTTTTCTTCAACGTTCAGCCAACAAGCCTCGCAGGTTCGGTTTTCCAACCACCTCGGCTTCCCCTTCAATGATCAGCCAACAAGCCTCGCAGGTTCAGTTTCCCAACCACCTCGACTTCCTCTTCAACACAGCCTCGATCTTTTCATCATTCACCTACAGTAACACATCTCTAACTCCAACCATGATATAAATATTTATACTTGGACTGGGGGACTATTGTTGCGTGTTGTCATACTTGGCCAACCTACCTGGGCCAATGGCCCACTCAGG
>NC_036250.1:2272092-2274121 GCF_002742605.1 Olea europaea var. sylvestris
TTGTGTAACATCAAAAGGCTAATGCAAGAATCAATACAAAGAACTACACTTTACTCAACTCTCTCTCATTTACTTGCAATACATAAATCGAGTTTATACACATTTACATATATATTTACGAACATCGGTTGGTAATTATTGTACAATCGGATCACGAACAACCCGTCGGATTCCGAACGTCATCGTCCCGTGTCGCTGGGCTACTCCCACGGCCTTTGAACCGTCCGTTTTAGACCGTCCACGTGTCTTAGCGTGTTGAACATTCGCCCACATATGCGCGGGTGGGACCGGCATCTGTTGGCAACACTTTTTGGGGTCAACAATGTGTATATTAGTTTCCAATCAAATGAATAAGGTCACAGATAAAAGCTCTTCGTTGTTAGAACATTCAAGTCACATACATTCGGCTCAGGTCACAGATCGTCTACCATGATCACATTTAGATTTGAGATCATGCAACATATTAAACATCAAATTACAAGCACAAATGAATTTCCATACATATAGTCTTCACATCCAAAACCCTAGGTCATGCCTAATACTGAACTGACTTGAAATGACTACAGTTCACAAATGTCCAATACGTAATTCACACTTCGTACCAAACAATTTTGCATACATACATCTCACTCAAGTGATAAACAAAAAAAGAAAAAAGAAATAACCTTGTTTGTTTGCCCTTTCCGCTCGGTCACAGACACTGCATGTTTTTTCGTTCAAGTTTTCTTGGGGATTTCCTCAGACCTTCTCTTGCTTTTTCTTTGTGTGGTGTCTTCGACATTAATAACTCTTTCTGCATCCTTCGATTCCTCCAGTTGAATTCAATTTTTACGGACAATGTAATAGATGTTGATGATATAACGATAAGCTGCACAAAATGAATTCGACAAATGGTGAGAATGGAGAGTAACTAAGTGGCGATATCTGTTGAAGTCGTGGTGGATGAGTTCGAACGAGAAAGGGTTTGAAGATGTTGTGAGGAATTGTGGGGAAGAGAGAGATAGATGGAGATAGGAGTGGATTAATATGGTAGTTAAGAAAATTGTAATTTGAATTACGATAATTAAAGAAACGTGTCATCAGTTAATATATGTATCAACTAATTATTAAAGGATAATAAAAATAATTCACATTTAATAATTAAATAAAAACTAGACTTGTGCATAAAAGACTTCCCCGCCTGATGTTTGCAATGCAACCTTCAAACATTTGGGACGATGTAATTTCCACAAAAATAGTCCCATATTTTGGACTATGGAACGAGTTGTTGGACTGGTTTTATTCTCTTAACTGTTCTTGCTTCTAAAGTCCGTCTTTGGATTTGGATTGCACCTTCAATACAATTTTAGTCCGTTTAGCCCCAGTTTGGTGAGAATTAAAATTAAATTTTTAGTATATTTTAATACAAGTTGATGAAATATATTTTTAACTCTTTAAATTTATATATGCTCTCCAAAAATAGAGAGTCTCTTGAAGATACTGTTAAATTCATGTTTGATCTCATTATTTTAAGACACATTTTTTTCTCAAACTCATTTTCTATCACATATTTTTTCAATAAAATAATTTTGCATGTAAACTCAATTTCTTCTTTTGACCTTTTAGTTACACATTAATAGAAACATTAACTCAATTTAAGAGTTTGAATTACTCTTTCTAATATTATTAAATGGACAATCAAAATTATTAGTTGTCATAATCTAGTAAATAAGTTATGTTCAATGAATAAAAACGTTGTTAAGAAATCTAATAAATGAATATATTACATTATCTAATATCATTTTGCAACTTAAAAGAATTTTTCAGGTATTATAAGTTCAGGTATTTATATTATTCTGTTGGTTTCATCTTTTTGTNCCATGGTCACTTCTTCCAAGAGATCGTCTGCACAAAGATCTTATTCGAATGATTGATGGAACGTTTGTCATAAGCATAAAGGTAAAGTCTTGTCACTAGTATGGGAGCTCTGCACAAGCAATAAATGCGCAGCAAGCTAGCAAGTCAAGCCCCATGCCTAGGATAAGATGTT
>NC_036250.1:2278834-2291850 GCF_002742605.1 Olea europaea var. sylvestris
ATTAATTTTTCGGTCACAATTCAATAAATTATAAGTCACAAACACAAATTTTATAGGTTACATATTATTTTTCGATCACGAATCAAAAATTTTATAGGTCACAGATACTATTATTGGTCACAAATTATTGGTAAGTCACAAATTTAAAATTCTATAGGTCACAAATTATTGGTCGGTCACAGATCAAAAATTTCATAGGTCGCAATTCATTGATTGGTCACAAATCAAAATTTTTATTGGTTACAACTCATTTGTCGGTCACAAATCAAAATTTTCATAAGTTACAATTCATTAATTTGTCACGAAATCAAATTTTTTATTGGTCACATTTAATTTGTTAGTCACAAATCAAAAATTTCATCCCACCCACAACCACCGCCTCGACCATCGCTATAACCATTATTGCCACCACCACAATAGAGCACCTCCGCCAACAGAGCCACCACCACCTCATGACAACCTATCAACACCACAGTACACCAACAGACTCACCAACCACCACAACAGACCACCTTAGCTACATCAACCACCACCACCTCACAACAAAACTTATCAAACCCAACAGATCAACATATTAACCACCACAACAGAGCAACGTCGCCACCAGAGCAGCCACCATTTAACAGAGCCACCAACAGCACAACAGAGCCGCTGCCGCCACCACTAGATCTAAGCCGTTGCCACCACCAAATCTAAGCTGTCGCAAAATACTATCATAGCCGCCACCACCACCGGCTTTGACGAATCCGACAGCTCAGATTCGCCACCACCACGCAACCACCACACCACTAGATCTAAGCCATTGCCACCACCAAATCTAAGCTGTCGCAAAATACTATCATAGCCACCACCACCACCGGCTTTGACGAATCCGACAGCTCAGATTCGCCACCACCACACCACATCCACATCCACATCCACCACCAAACACCATCCATAAAAAAAATCACAAAATCACTGCGGGATGAGCAAATCGCCGCCCGCAATTGCTGCAACAACGTCAAATACGGCAGCGATTTTGTCGCCCCAGTGTGGACGTTGCTTTTGTGACCTCTCATGGTGCTGTTGCGGCTTCCGATGGTGCGTTTCTCACAGTGCTTCTCACGGCGGCGGTAGACAGAGAGAATAGATATTGGGAATAGAGGGAAATGAAATATTACACCTGCTTGTTGTTAAAGGTGGCGAATCCACAGGATATCGGCGAGGATGTTAGATTACCAACAGACACTTCAACCTCCTTCGCCACCTCCGCCGCTGTTTCGAATACTAATGCGTACTACCAAATGCAACATGAGCAAGAACAACCGGATTATCTATTATCAGCGGTGGCAGGGGGGGCGATGTTTTCGGGCTATAGTAAATCGGAAGACATATCGGCTATGGTGACTGCTCCAACACATGTGATACTGGGGCTGAGTTACGGCGGAGAAAGGAGGTTTATGTCTGAGCAACTGAGTGGTGGCGCTGTTGCACCGCCGTTTGTGGCTTCTGGTGGTGGGTCTGGGAATATTCAATTAGACAATTCACCATCGTCTGCTTATTCTTCTTCTAGCTCTGGCTCTTGGCCTAGCCAGAAGAGAAGACGTGATCAAGAAGATAGTGTTACGCAGTTACCAATACCGGAGCAACTCCCAGCGGTTTATCGGCGAATCGGAGAGTCATCTTCCTCTGTCAAAGCTGGTTAGTTTAATCTTAATATTTTTCTCAATTCATTCAAAGCCAATATACAAACTCCCCTGTTTTTCATCCATGAAAATTCAATTTCAAACATTTTTATTATTTTATTTTTTTCAACTCTTTCGATGACTTCGAATGTTCAAACATCACGTCTTGTAATAAGCTAACACTTTGAATTAGTCATTGTTTTTATTATTATTTTATTTGCAAACTGTTCATTTATTTGCTTATATTTTCAGAGCCCGAGGCAGGGAGGAGTTTTGCAGTGCCTACCACCATCCCCGCCGCGGCTGCAGAATTTCCCACCACCACCGCCTCCGTAACACAACCAGCACAAGTAGAAATAACGAGCACAGCAAATGAAGAAACAGAAGAGAGAAGAAGAAGATACAGAGGAGTTAGACAGAGGCCATGGGGCAAATGGGCAGCAGAAATAAGGGATCCACATAAAGCCGCCAGAGTTTGGCTGGGCACATTCGAAACGGCCGAGGCCGCCGCCAGAGCATACGACGAAGCCGCCCTTCGGTTCAGAGGAAACAGAGCCAAACTAAATTTCCCTGAAAATGTCAGAATTCTCAACCCACCCCAGTCCCATAGTTCCCAAGCCACCCAGTTGGCCATTTCTGCTCCTCCACCACCAACCGTCGCCACATGGCCCACATCTCCGCGGCTTAGCACCCCATTCTTCCAAACTCCGCCGTC
Source organism: Olea europaea var. sylvestris (assembly GCF_002742605.1). Classification (NCBI taxonomy): domain Eukaryota; kingdom Viridiplantae; phylum Streptophyta; class Magnoliopsida; order Lamiales; family Oleaceae; genus Olea; species Olea europaea. The sequence goes on from NC_036250.1 coordinate 2,281,214, forward strand.
CCATATCTCTAACACTATCAGAGACTACTGGGAATACTCACATTTGCTTCAAAACAGTGATAATTTCGTTGGCCAACATTCTACAACGTTGTTACAACAAATGCTTTATGGTTCATCTTTAAATTCACAATCAATGTCCTCTTCTTCTTCTTCCCAATCTTCTTCTTCAAATTCACCGGTATTTTCCAGTGGACAAACAATTCATTTCGGGCAGCCAGGAAATCAAATTCAAACCCAAGGAAGCAGTTTCAGTTTTTCAATACCACCATGGAATACCAGTTCCAGTTACTATCCTCCCTCTTCTTCTTCTTGATATTCATTTTTTGCTTGTTTTATTCTTGAAAAAATTATACACGCCTTCTTTTTATTACCATTTTTGGTATTCTACTTGTTTTGGACATTATCAGAAAGAACAAAACAGAAGAACTAAGGATTATCAAAAGCAAACGTGTTGCAATCAGCAACTTGTCGATCTCTCTCCTTTTGCTTTTCTGAGTTGTACCATGGACAATTGTTTTATATCTTTATAAATATTTTTATGGTGTTTCTGGTTATTTTTCGATTTAATGCATGTGTCTTAGTAAATTTTGGTGGACATTACAAAAGTTTTTATGCATGTAATTTGTACATAAAAGTTATAAACGCCTTAGGTTTTATAAAAAGAGTTATGCTACACTTACAAAGGGAATTGACAAAATTGGATGACAAATTCACATTCACACCAACTATTTCAAAAACAGATTTTTAAATCGTTTGAAATCAATAACTTGAATTTTGTCAACACACTTTATAACGCAACTTTTGTAATCCAACTTTGTACAAGCAATTTTATTGTTACAAAAATGAATTCAATCATCATGCAAGGGATATGTTGAGATATCATTCTCTAGCCATTTAAGCTTTTAAAAGGGATTTGTTAATGCTAAATTTTTTAAATGTCCTATTTCACGACATGTGAACACACTTTTTTTCCGAAATTTTTAATTCACATTTTACACTTTTAAATTTGATGAAAAACAATTGAAATTTTTGGAGAAAAATATCCATTTCTACATCTAGTAGGACAGGATGAGGATAATAAGGTAATTTCAGGCAAAGGCTTACAATTTGAAGTGGTGTTGTCACTTGTCAATCAAGAAAATTACAAAGATTTTCTTGAATGTTTATCTTGTGATCTTCGTCATATCATTGTTATTGTATGAAAAGCGTGGAAGAAACTAATATTCGTTTCTTGTACGAAAATTAAGCAGGGAAGAAACAAATGCTTTGCGGCCAAATTTGGTATACTCATTTCAAATTAAAATGATTAATATCTATTAAATCTGAAAATTTGTAAAATTACAAAAAAAAATTAAAAAAAAAAAGTCCAAATAGTAGATAAATAATTCTTTTTATTAATTAAGGTCAACATTTTTAATATTTTATAGATAATTGAAAAATGCTCATGGCAGAATCTGAAAAGCTAATATTTTGTTGCTTTCAATCTGAGCAGTTAAATGGAACATATTCTTCTATAATTAGTTTTTTCTTAAAATTATCAAATACCTAAAACAACTTTTAATTGTTTGAGAATTAGAAGTTTAATTCTAAAATCAATCCAAAATGGGGCCTAAGTCAGGCTAGAATTGAATTCTAATTCGATATTGCATGTGAACCAATTACGAGTGTTAAAAATAGATAGCAAATGAATGTGTTCATCATTTAATAATGTAAATTTTTAAACAAAGTGATTAACATTAAGTCATTGACTGAGATAAACATGGCAAGGATAAAGGGATACAGTAATTCTAAATTGGTGTAGTTGACTGGCAAACAGGAAATGGATTAGTTCTGAAAACTCAGTTCACCTAAATTACAACAAGAACTTGCCAAAAACTTGCAATATTAACATATCCCAAATTTTTATAAAAAGATAATATTTATTAAAGCTCTTTAATGCTGAGGTATACTTCTAAAAGAAGACGTGGTTGTCACTTTCTGGTCTGAATTGAATGACAGTGTTCAGAAAGAGACACCAAACAAACCCTTTCTCCTGTTTGAACACGTGCCACCCACAATGGGTTTTACACGTGGCATGGAGACACGTGCTGCATGCTTCTAGTCTTTGTATTCCTGTATTACTAAAGTTGGTTCAGTTTTGGCTTTTGCGGGGGAAGTGGGTTTATATGGTTGTACCTAAAGTTTTCGGCCAAGAGAAGGTTCTTAGTTTTCTTTGTGGTTTTCAATTTTTAGTGAAAGGATGAATGCATGTTAAATATTTATGTTTTTATTTTATTTATATTTAGGGGAAAAAAAAAACTATCCGAGCATAAAATCGAATTGAAATAGTTTGATTTTAGTTCACGTGAAATCATCAATATTTCGATTTTGAAAGTTTCGATAATTAACGATCATTAATAACATGACTAAACCTTTCACAAATTTAAACAAAAAACACGATAAGATTATTGTGAAAATTTTGTATGATTGTAGTAGTACATACATGCCTTCTTTGTTCTTCCTCGTGCCTTCATTGTTTTTGGGATGAATGTGAATAATGGTAAAGTAGAATTGTTTTTGAGATGTCTTATTTAAAAGTTGATTCTGAGTTTTAATATTTGTAATACTTACGTTTTTTTGTGGCGTAATGTTTAAATTTGAAAAGTGTTATTTTTATGTTGTTAGGTAAAAAGAAATATGAAACCTAGGGATGTCAACGAGTCAGATTGAGTCGACACATAAGTCGAAGCTTGCAATCCTGCTCACGAATTTTTTAATTTTCATAACATATTCATATAAAGAAGTCAAACACATTCTTCTTCTCAACTAAAATACAATAAAAAAAAATATTTATACAAATAGGAGAATATATAAATTAGAGTACAATTTTCAAGCGTATAAATATTTTGATATTCACTTGTAGAATTAAAAATATTAGAGTAGTAAATGTCTTTTAAATTTCAAGTCATAAAATAACAAATAACATTATATAAACTCCTATATAATAAAATTTAAAATTTATATCAATAAAATATAATTGGAATACTAATGAATATGATAATAAATTATAAATATAAATAGTTGTAGCATAAATTGCATAATTATGAATATTAGTTATGTAAGTATATAAAGTTATACTTAATTTATTTGCATCTTAAATTGTATTTTAATAAAAAATAAAATAAAATGAAGGTTGCCAACTAGTAGGGCCAAGCATGTAACACGGGCCATTTTCATGAATTCAGCCCACGCGACATGACGAGCCACATGGGCAAGCCCAAGCTCGAGCAACGTTCCAAAATCTGGGCCTGATATGAGCCACTGAGCCGGCCCGAGCTTTTTTCAAATCGAGCTGACGGGTTCATTTGCCATTCCTAATGAAACAAAACCAAAAAATGAAAAATGATTTGATTTGATTTGAATGGTGGAATGGTTTGAAAATCCATACTATTTGTAATTGTTGGACTTAATTATCTATTTAATCTACTATCCACTAGTGTTGCATGTATCTAGGACTTAAATTCTTTGTTTATCATTCAGTTGTAGTAATTAATGGGCTTAATTTTATATTTATGTATAAATAAATCTCCTAATCTTAAATGTATTTAGGGCTAAAAATTTTTATTTTTACAATCTTATGTCCTGTAATCACCTTATCGTATCTAAGACAAGCTTAACATAAGGAAAATAAAAATGGCAAACAAAATACTTATTTGAATATAGAATGAAGATTGTAATCATGTCGAACAACTGATTGTATTCGATACTAGTAAATGAGTATAATATGCATTCATTTTTTTTATCAAGGTGTCCGTCTTCGGCGATTATTCCTTAGGTATGTGATCCTACCCCTCTTCACACAGACCAGTTAAATTGCAGGATGTGCCTCCAACTGACTAGGGTCCGAGCACCTCTTCAACTGGACTGTCAAAGTGCTTAGTGAGTCAACCCATGTTGCGCCTTGCCTTCCAAGACACTCATACCTTCCAGGATAAATCCTGCCTTTCAGTATGTGCCTTGCCTTCCAAGAACCCTAAGAATCGAACCCACGACCTCTGATTTACCAGCTTTGAGAGAACTCGTTCTTTGTCAGTGGAGAAGTGCCTAGGGGCGTATAATATGCATTCTATTTCTATAATAGTATTTCATGCATTTCTGACAAAATAAAATCTCAGAAAAGTAGCAAAGGACAAGAAATATAAATTTCATCAACAATATGAACTTGGAGCAAACGTTTTCAAATCCTAACCTCAATCAATATCACTGAAAGAATGGTACGACTGCGTAAAGTCGGTTTCATTGAAAATAACAAGTGAAATAGAAAATTTTAAAAGATCTGAGATGTGTCTGATTACATTTATTTTTTTATGAAAAAAATATCAATTTTTTTATGAAAAATATTAATTTTTTCACCCAAATTTCTACTTTGAAGTATTTGATTGCTATTTTTTTCATTGAAAATATTTTCCAACTTTGAAAAATATGCCTAATTTTCCTTTTTTTTAAAGAAAATATTTTCTTTTTGGGAGTAGATTTTTATTTTTTTCAGAACAAACAAAAACATTTTCTTTCCTAAGAGAAAGTAGGAAAAAAAGAAACGATCTAGGGGTATTCTCATTACAATGTCTCGATCAATCCAGTTGTAAAGTATGATGTCTAGAACATTTTCAAACTTAATTCTACCGTGAGCATCATTCACGTACATGATTTATTGAACATTCTTGGATAACACATTTATCATATGTTTTGATGTAGAATTTATTATTATATGGATGGAAGAAGAATTTGTTCAAAATGGAAAAAAAAGTAATGGTGCAAAAAGAACGTTTGAATTCCGGTTCGGGTCTTTGATACCATTCGAGTTCGTTTAGTACTCAAAAACCAATTTTTAAAGTTTTAGCACTATTTCTGTTAATTAGTTTATTTTGAATTTTTTTCAATTTTAATTTGTTTAAACTTTATTTCATTAATTTTAGTCATCTTAAACTAAATTTTGATGTAAAACCTTATAAATAAGAGGTTATTTTGTTCATCTTTTTATTAATAAAATTTCGTGAGTTTACTTCTTCATAATTTGGTGGATTCCAAATTTCGAGTTCTTAAGATTTTCGTTTGAATTCCTTGTTTAGCGTTGTGTCATGTTTAAATTAGACAAATTGACCTATTGTACAATCCGTGTCCTGTGATCACGGTTATTTACGTCTTTAAAGTACCTATCGAGTATTTGATGTTGTTGGGAAGCTACTTAACATGCGCAGCGGAAATTAAAATAATTTTCGATTCCCACCACGAATCACCTTTGTGTTTAGATAGAAATTATGATAAGATTGTACCTTTTCCAGATCTGCAAACTTCTTTGTTATTCTTTTCGTTTCAGCAATCTTGATTCGTCATTCACAGCTATCCAATTGTCCAGCCTCCAACGATGATCCACACAGAGAATAAGATTGCAGCTACCAGGGTTTTCTCCTCTTGTGCTAACAAGAATAATTATGAGAAAAAAATCATTATGGATTGAAAACCCTAGTCATGTATTTATATAAGCCCAAACGGGACTGGTCTGATCCGGTCCAATATTTAATTAATTCATTTAATTAAATTCGGTCCGTGAATTAATTAATCAAATTAATTAATTCGGGCCTATAAATAACCAACCTAATTAATTAATTTATCCAATGATTGTTAAATTAATTAATTGACAAATTGCAATTTTCCAATTTTCTTTTGTGTGTGACCCATCAGATCTCGATCACGATGCCTAACAACATGAAATATTATTTTAATCTAATCAAAATTGATAAATTAAGACACCCTTTTAATTTATCGTCAATTCACACTCGCCATCCCAGATTGACATCTAGCAATGTGTCAGGGCAATACATGTGACGGGAAATGTCATATGATATGACAAAACCAAACTCGTTCGTTTATCGTGAAACTATAATCCCTTTGTCAATATGATCCGGTCAATCACGAGATATGGAAGTGTGTCAATCTCGATTATCGATCATATCTTTCACTCCACTATTAAGTCAATATAAGTTGAAAACTTCTTATCGACTTATAAGTACACATTGGCCAACGATTTCGTTATCGACTTAATTGAATGAAAAACAGATCATAATCTCTTACTATCTAAGAGTGACGAATCCTCTATTGGTCATTCACAACCTTCATATAATTATTGACATACCCGAACGATGTCGTATTAGTAGCCATTGGCAGAGCAACATCTAACACCGTCAAAACATGACCGTCCTCATATGAGGTACTATGACAACCTCAAGTTAAAAGGACCAATCTCACTATCAAACGTTAGAGATTAACCACTGACACTCAGATAGTTATCCATGTGGAATCTCTCGGCGGGTCTCCAATGTTTTGTTCTATAACAAAACATCCACGTGTTCATTTAAGTGTCACCATACTTTAACTTGTGAGATCAGTACTTACTTCATAAGTAAGAAATGCCACACATGATGGTTTATCCATAATAACGATATCTGTATTTCGTTATTACTTACGACCACGGACGATTTAAGATTCAATCAGATGTAACTTGTATCTCACAATTACAACTCTTTGTGATTAACAAATTACGAAGATTTGAATCTACGGACTTCATTATTTATTTAATTGTCTATTAATTAAATAATAGATCCGTCATTAAATTGCATTATATATATATATGTCGAAAGTATTTATGTCGAAAGTATTTATGTCCAAAGTTGATTGGACTTAGGGCATAATACTTACAAACTCTCACTTGCACTAGATCCAATCACTTATGTATTCAACATCATAAGTTTACATGACGATCATGTTTATGCTACGACAACTCTTTGTCAGTGGATCTGCAATATTGCTAAATGTGGGAATTTGTTATTCTCTTTACGTAATTTCTATGTATTATCTCTCTGATGATATTACACTGGTTTAATACATGATTGGATCATTAATGAGACTTTAGTTCTTCCGTTTTCGCAATGGCTCTGTTGTTATCACAATACAATGGCACGTGATCAACAATATCAGGAACTACTCCAAGTTTATTTATGAACATCATGATCCAGATTGCAACTCTTTGCTACTTCTGAAGTAATCATGTATTAGGTTTCTACTATTGAATCAATGGTTGCTTCACTTTTGGAACCTTTCCAACATTTCGCTTAAGAGTAAACCAGTTTCTCCATATGAAATCTTGAGAAGATTTCATCTATGTAAATTAGGAGGAGTTAGGAAATTTTCTAGATCTATCTCTATAGATCAAGATGCTTCATATTGTTCATGAATAAATCCTTTAACATTATTTCAACGATTGAAATATAGGGATGTCGTTTTCTATAATATTAGGAATATGACAATGCTTCCACTATCTTCTTGTAAACACACAATGTCTTTAAATTTGATAAAATCAAACACTTTGCCTTTTCGTCAAATCTAAGATTTCAGCTCCAAGAGACTTCTCTTAACCTATAGTCACGGTATGCAACTGTTGCAAGCAAAACCCGAATGGACTTCAACAAGGCCACAGAAGAAATGTTTCACCAAGATCAACACTTAACTTTTGCTTTTAGCATTGCTTTGTATATATGGATATTCCCATCAATATCGACATTTCCTTTGTAAACTATTTATAAAACCTTATGGGTTTTATTCCATCAGGAGGCTCGACCAAGGTTCAAACTTTGTTCACATACGCTGAGTTCGTCTCGAGTATCATGTCATCTTGCTGTCTCTTTTAAATCAACACTGGACTTTATTTTATTGCAACTAGCAGGTTCATTATCCTGGATCAGTAATACCTGATAAGTAATCATGGATTCGCACCTTCTTGAAGGTCGAATGATCCTACTAGATTCACATAGAGCTGATATGTCCTCGGGAGTCTTTACTTCCTGATCAAGAGTATATCATATATTAGATATGGGATCAAACTCGAATTTATCTACTTGGTTAACTATATTTGTGGACTTTTGAACTCTTTCAAGTTCTATTTTGCTCCCACTGTCGTCCTCTAGAGTAAACATTTTCTCTAAGAAGACGATATTTCATGAGATGAAGACTTTCTTCACAATAATAGAATTTATATTCAAATATCTGCTTTGAATATCCCACAAATATGTATTTATCGGATTTAGTCTCAAACTTATCTGATTCAATGTGCTTCAAATAAGCGTCACAGTCCCAAACTTTTATATGTGATAAATTGGGACTATTGCCTTTCCATAGCTCGTATGGAATTATGTTAACCAACTTAGATATGACATGATTTAGTGTGTAACATACTACAATTAGTGCATGCCCTCAAAAATGATTTTTGGATATTTACATGGCTTGTTATTAATCGCATTATATCTAATAATTAACGATTCTTCCTTTTAGATACACTACTATGCTGCAGTGTATATGGAGGAGTCCACTGTAAGAGAATCTCATTCTCTCTTAGATAATCTAAATTTTATCTTTAAAATATTCTTACTCGATCGAATTTTAATGTGAGGGTATCTTTACCTATTTGTTTCTCTACTTCTAGTTTGAATCCCTTGAACTTCTCAAGAATTTCATGTTTGAGTTTCATCAAGTATACATGATCATTGATGAAATAAGATAAACATTACCTGACATCAATTGACATGACTCCATATATATCACTATGCATTAGACTAGTAATTATGCCGACCTTTCTTCTTTTCAAGCAAAAGAAGATTTGGTCATTGTGCCAGACATGCATAATTTGTACTTGTCAAAATCAAATAATCCCGAGTGTACATCTTTATGTAACTTTGGAAGTGCATTTCATCTATATGACAAAGTCTGCCATGCCAGATTTCGGTAATAATTAGATTATCGCATTTATGCCTTATAATTTGTATACTCGTTATAAAATCCTTAGTATTAAAGAATATAAACGTCGTTTTGTAATGTACCATAGCCATTAGAATCTTATCAAGATAAACAAGAACAACAATTGTCCTTAACATTAAAATAGTTCATGTCCGAACATGAAATTCATTTTAATGTTCCAGCTATGGTGGGTATAAAGCGACATTCCTCTAATTCCAACACTAAACCAAAAGGCAATGACAAGAAGTGTATTCCCACAGGCAATGCAGCAACCTTTGCTCATCTCCAACGTGTAGGTCAACTTCTCCCTTTCGTAGTGGTCTACTTTTATTTAGTTTCTCCATATTTGTATAAATATGAGATCTACATCTAGTATCAAATACCTAAGAAACTCGTGAAGTAGACGTAAGCCACGTAATTTTCCTTCCAATGACCTTTCATTCTATAATGAAACCAAGGGTCATTAGATTTGGTATTATCCTTCACTTAGACTGTCTTAATCATATTGGGTGCTTTCCCAAAGTCCCTTTAGACTTCCTCTTAATACCTTTAGAAGAATCAATGGCTTGTCCACTTCTAACTTTGTTATTAGGCATAACAGTCTGAAACATGTTATGCAACTTAATGAGTATGCACTTGAGCTTATTCATATCATAATTCATAATTAGTTGCGAATAGCTTTTTTTCGACAGAGATTGCAGAACAAAGTCAATACTTAGTTCATGGTTCATGATTGAACTTAATTGAGACACTTCTTAACGTCAATCACCTTCAGTATCTTAGCACTGACTGAAGATCGCTCTGTCATTTTGCATCGGTATAGTTGCTTGGAAGTCTCGCATCCTTCCACACATGATTATTATCATACAACTCTTTGAAATGAAAAATCATGTGTTAACATGTTAGCATCTATACTCTCATGTTGCTTCTGTAACTCATGTAACATAGTTGCAAGTATCACATACGTTGCAGTACTACTGTCAAAACTACATTTATTATGGCAGCCACATCTTTCTTGACCGAGTCATCAGCAGATGTCTCTATAAAGGACTACTCAAGGACGTGACCAATTTTCTCATGCATGAGAACAATTCTCAAATTGCGGTGTCAATTAAGAAAATCCTGTTTAGTTTTTGACATCCAGTATGCCACTCAAATACACATTGTTATTCACGATTCAATAAATATAAATGATGAAAAGAAAAAGAATAATATATAAAAATGCATCAATTAATTTAACATGAACTTTTATTAAATTAATTATGCTTCCACTGTTTAACTAAAATCTATGACCCTCTCACATAAATTTATGGAGTCCATACTTGACTCCCCGTGGGTTGGAATCTCATCTGTTATATCAAGACATTGAGTGTACACAACAAACCTTAATAAAATATTTGGGTAGATACTATTATCAATTGCATCTACAAACAACTCCCAGATCGTTAAGCTGACAACTCTTTGTTTTCACACATTTTATATGTTAGCTTAACATGCCTCTAAATTTTATCTTTTTGAGTGTACTCAACATAAGATAAATTTTAGTTAAGTCAAACCCGTTATTCAAAAATATCAAATATTTCATAGTGTCAAACACATTCCTAATAGGCCAGCCTTGAGTGTACTCAACAAGTTGAAACGATTTGGGACTATGATTTTTCACTATAATGATGGAAGACGATTATCAATGTGACTTAATATTTTATGGAGGAATTTTGCATTCAAGGGTTTCATTGTAACAATCATATATATTTTATTATACATCTACCAAATAAATAAATAAATAAATAAATAAATAAATATATATATAT
>NC_036250.1:2291896-2341047 GCF_002742605.1 Olea europaea var. sylvestris
TATATATATATATATATATATATATATAATAGTGTGAATGACTATGGACTTTACTATCTAGTCTTCTCGAACCATAAGGAAGCCTAGTTGGTCAATTTTTAAGGGGTATTACATTGATTAGTATCAATGTACCATCTCCATGGTCTCATCCTCTTCTTGTTTCTTCAATTAGTCCAGTTACAACTTGTATCATATACTAGTTGGCACGCAAGTCTAAATAAAATTGGACTTGCAGACCCATAACAATAATAATAATAACGGACTCGCAGGTCCAAAATGATCAAGAACTCGCAGGCCCAAAATAATAACAATAATAACAACCTCGTAGGCCAACAAAACAACAAGAATAAAAATCAACAATTGAACACATTCATATGGTCGAGTCCATAATTATCCGCTAATAATGCATTTATCACATAAACGTATTCTTATATAATATATAATATTATATGCAAATATGTTTCAAGTTTCTAGCAATTAAGATAATCTAAATTCTTTTAAGCAAATAGATCAGAACAATTAAATAACTAATTAATCATATTAATCAATTATTTAATTAGCGACCATATTTAATTAAAATCCAATTTTAATTAAATACCGAATTAGAGGCAAACTCTAATTCCATAATTATAGGGCGGGACTATTTAATTAAAATCTCATTTCAATTAAATATCAAATTAAAGTCCAACTCTAATTTCATAACTTAAGGCGGTTGAATTTAATTAAAATCATATTTTAATTAAATAACGAGATTAGAGTCAAACTCTAATTCTAAGATTATAGGGGGAACTTATTTTAATTAAAATCAAAATTTAATTAAATACCATATTAGAGTCCAACTCTAATTTCGAGAAGAATGTTAGGGCGAGACAACTTAATTAAAATCAAATTTTAATTAAATATCAAATTAGAATCTAATTCTAATTTCAAACAAAAATTTTTAGGACAAGATAACTTAATTAAAAACAAAGTTTAATTAAATGTCAAATTAGAATCTAATTCTAACTACTAGAATATATTCGGGGTGAATAATCAATTAAAATCAAATTTTAATTAAGTATTAAATTAAAGTCAAACTCTAATTTAAATTGAATTAATATTTTAATTTAGGGTAACACTCCTAAATAAAATAAAAATTCAATTGGGGTCAAATTTTAAAATTTAAGTTAAAATCATATCTTAACGAGAATATTGAAAGTCGTCAATTTTAAATAAAATTTTAATCTTGGGCCCAAATTGAAACACGGGTCAAACCCGATTAAAATCATAATTTTAAAGTCTATTTAAAACACAAATTCAAAACCCATTTTGAAATTTACAAGTTGACCCAAGTTTAAAATTAAAAGGTAGTTCCTTCAATTGAAAGCTTACAAACTCACCCCTTTTTATAATTGCAAGCTGCTCCCGAAGTTTCAAAAACAATAGAGCAGCCCCTTTTATTTAAAAATGCACAATTACCCCCTTTTTTGTAATTTCAGGCAGAGGCTCGCAATTACACTAATTGCAGTAGAAGCCCCCGCCTCTAACCTCTCTCACCCCGTCTGAAAACCCTAGAACCCAAAATTATTATTATTATTATTATTATTATTATTATTATTATTATTTCTTTCTTTCTTCTCTTGGCTGGCGGCACTGGTAATGGCGCCCCCAAAAAACCCGGTTAGCGTGCGACACAGCAACGTCGCACTCACAACAATCATTGCTTGACCAACGTGCGACACAGCACAGCAGCCAGCTCCCGGCGCTGTTGCCATTGCAGAGGTAGCGCCTTGCCAAGGCAGCGGCGCTGGTCGCTGGCCAGTAGCGTCGCACACTGCTGGAGCCAGCGCCCGACGCTGCTGCCAAGCGCCAGCGACAACTATTGCCGTCGACAGTCATCCGCCTTTTTCCTTTTATTTTTATTATTAATTTTTTTCAAATCAAAATTCAAAAATATAAATTTAAATTTCTACTTAATTGCTAGGAACAAGAAAAATAATAACAACCAACATTTGACTGTTCAATCACGCAAATCAATTTCTAACGAACACAAAGTTGGCTCTGATACCACTGTTGAAAATCTACTTAACATGTACAGCGGAAATTAAAATAATTTTCGATTCCCACCAAGAATCACCTGTGTTTAGATAGAAATTGTGATAAGATTGTACTTTTTTCAGATCTGCAAACTTTTTTGCTATTCTTTTCATTCCAGCAGTCTTGATTCGCCACCCACAGCTATCCAATTGTCCAGCCTCCAACGGTGATCCACACTTTAGCTTGTGAGATCTGCTACTTCATAATTAAGAAATGCCACACGTAATGGTCTATCCGTAATAACGATATCCGTATCTCGTTATTACTTATGACCACGGGCGATTTAAAATTCAATCAGATGTAACTTGTATCTCATAATCATAACTCCTTGTGATTAATAAATTTCGAAGATTTGAATCTACGGACTCCATTATTTATTTAATTGTCTATTAATTAAATAATAGGTTTGTCATTAAATTGTATTAATTATATATATATATATATTAAAAGTATTTATGTCCAAAGTTGATTGGACCTAGAGCATAACACTTACAGTCGTTAACAAGTGTAACATAAGGAAAATGTTAAGAGCGTCCTTCAAACTAGATTCCATGTCTTCCCTTTTCAGCATATGTTCAATATAAGCAAGCATTTTGTCGAGTTGGTAACTCCGGTCTGCATGATACTAATTGCTAGGGTGAACAATCTTGTGACGAGGCAATCCTTGGGTTGACAAAATTTGTGCTCAAAGTCTTTCGATCCACCTCAAGAGAAACAAACCTCTCTAAGAAACTCATCACGAGACGAAGGGCTCCCAGCATTTGCATTTGAAATTAATTGAAAAATAGAGGCCAAGAAAAGGATCATAAGATTTGAAAATTTAATTGAAGAAGTCACTTTTGATGATCTGAATACATACAATAGTGCTGTGGATCTTATATAACTAAGAATGGTCGATAAAACACTAAAGGCCAAATTTTGGACATAATTAAGTTAAATATAACAAGAAAAATGTGGAAAATACTATTTTTATTTATAGATTTACAGTGAATTAGTAATCTTAATTGTAAGAGAATTGAAACTTTATGTAAATAATTGTCCATTAATGAAGAAAGAATGCCAATACAATTTATAATAGCGAATTGCGGAAAAAGTAAATGTAGTTTCTCGCTTTGGGGAGCATTGGTTTTGTTCAATTTTGAAATTAACTTAGTTATTTTTTACTACAATATTACTGAAATATCAACTGTGTGTATATATACAGGAGTTTAAAATCCAACAACCTATAATCACGAGAACAACTTATTACATAATTATGAAATAGATGCAGGGGCAAAATTCGTTCAATGAGGGCACAATTTTATCGACGCCGAACGTCGAGTTTTGGTCCTGAATATTTAATGATGATAAAAATATAAAATAATATTACGGAAATACTAAAAATAACATAGTTTTTAAATTTCACTTGTTCTTTGCGAGATTTCATATTTGAAATCGTTGTACAATAACTTTATTATCGAACTTCAAAAATATATCTTTCTCTACATAAACAATTATGTTATCTAGATTTAAAATTTTGATATTCAATTACTACTAGGAGTAATTCAAAATGATAGAAACAGAATCACAAATACTGGAAGCAGAAGCAAAGCAATCCAGAGGGCAATTCACATAGCAATACTATAAGCAATTCACAGGGCAGTACTATAATCAATTTACAGGGCAATACCATTTCCAAATTTGTGCAATTCACACTTCACAAATCACAGTGACAAAGTAAGCAACTCACAATCACAAAGGCAACAATACTGGAAGGAACTGGAAATCTGGTAGCAAAATCAATTGAAGAGCAATGTGTAGGTAGTAGGCTTCAATTGAGGCTTCAAGCAATTGAAGAGCAAAGTGCTAATTTCATATGTTAGAAAAAAAAATCAAACATTATGACAATTTCACAAATCAATTTAACAAAGAATAAGAAAAGAAAAACGAGAATAAGCTTCTGGTTTGGGGATTCACATTCTTCTTCTACTGTTGCCAAAGAATCGTTGACAATCGCATGCCACGTCTGCCTAGTCCACTACCATCTAGGGCTCGAATAAACAAGGACGGAGCAGGCGAGCAACAACAAAAATTGAATGGTGAATATTGAGAGAATGAGAAGTCTGGCTCCGAGAAGAGGAGATGAAGACTGAGCAGAGCTAGGACTGGGAGGAGTAGGCGGAGGCAAAGGAAAAAAGGTGGGTATGGGTTGAATTGAAAATTGAATTCGAATTGATGGAATGGGTTGTAATAGGTAATGGATCTATTGGTATTGTGTTGAATCATGAATGGTATTCGGTTTCTCTTCTTGGCTAGGCATTACAATTACAAACATAGGCTAATAGTTTAAAAAAACTAAGGGAAAATTACCTAGAAACCTACATTTAAAGACTATTTTTCAAAAATAAGGATGATTAATTTTTATTTCACAAATAAGGTGTTAATTAGATTTAATAATTATAATTAATGAAAATTTAATTAAACCGACGTACCACCTCCCATTCCACCCATTTCCTTCCCAAATTCAAGCCCCAAGTATTTTCATTCTCTCTCTCTCTCTACACAACCACCCACCCAACCATCTTCCTTTTTGGCACATGAAACCCATTCCATCCCCATTTCATTCCCAAATCCAAATCCAAGCCCAAGATATTTTCATTTTCCCACCTCTTTCTTCGCCCTATCCTCTCTCCCTCTCTCTTTCTCTATCACCACCCACCCAACCATCTCGAAAGAACATAAGCAAAAGATGGAAGGAGAAATTGCATTCTTGCAGTTATTCAGAAATCTTGCAGCCTTAAAAAAATAAAATAAAAACTCAAAAATAGTTTTAACGTTCAAAATCAACTCCTAAATAAAGCATATGCACCATAACCATGTTCCGGAGAAAAATAATAAACACTTCACTAGACACTATGACAACCTAAAGAATTGTTTATTGTGTAGAATTGTTGTACATGGAGTCCATTCCTAGGCATACATATATATAGGACAGTTTTCAATTATTGAGGAATTCTGATAAGAGATTGCGGGTGTGGAACCTTGTTGTCCCATTCGGATAGACATAATTGGTCGAAGAAAACAGATATAGTTTATCGAATTCAAGTATTCTACTTGCTAAAAGGAATACAAACAAGCATTGAACCACAAAGTGGTTCGACTAATGGGATAACACGTGTAATTAAATAAATAATACGAGAAACTATTCTACTTTCAGTTGATTTTATTCAACAATTGACCCAAAAAATATTAATAAATCATTAACACAGAGTTTAATGAATTTCTAAAATATTTATGAAATCTCGTGAATTTAATTAATTTATATAAAATTTCACATAATACGTTAAATTTTAACAAGAAAATTATATTATAGATTTTCACGAATTCTCATGGATTAGAAATATAAAAAACCAACTGTGCAACTCTGTTTTTGGTATATCTTAACTTTTTAAATCTATCCAAATTATTTGAGAAATACAAAGATTAATCAAATCAAGCAAGTCTTGATATTGTGAACTAAAATATTATGAACAAATTATAATTTGTTAGCTCGCAAGTCTTGATATTGTAAGAGAGCCTTGAGGCCATGGACGATCCTATGTTATATCTGATCAAGGCCTTCAAAAAATAACTCAAATCTCAAAACTTAGCTTGTACGTAGATAACGCGGTTGCAAATCTGATAACTACAATGCACCACTACGACCATCACAATTTTTGGAGATTTTTCTATCATCGGAGCCAGAACAATTAGTGGAATAGTCGCCGGAGCAGTTTGCCGGAGCAATCACCTAGCGTTCGCTGCAGCAGTTTTTCGGAAAGGTTGTCGGACCAGTCGCTAGAGCTGCTGCCTGAGCGATCTCCACAGTGAATGCTGGAGCCGATGGCTATCTCCGATGGAGAGATGAAGGGAAAGTGGTGTAGTGAGGTGATAGGATGGGGTGAGTGAGGTGGCATGGAGTGGAAATAATTAATGTATATTATATTATAGTTTAATATTTAATAAATATATTTACCATCTGATTTCTGAAATATTTCAATGAGTTTGTTATTTATGAAATATATTTTTATAATGTTGTAGTTATCTAGTCTTCCCAAAAACTAATTAAAAAGATTGGGTCTTTGGGTTGGACCTAAAAGTTCGGTATAGGCTTGTGCTTGCACCAGACTTCATTGGGCTCCCACCCCTAACTAGATGGATATAATTAATTTGTCAAATATGAAATTGGTAGCATTGTTCATTCGTGCAGTTGTCTACGATAGTATCTGCAGTGTGAGCAAACAAGATCACAAATTTATCCCCATTTGAAATGGATGGGTCTTCGACTTTGTTGAAAGCTAATGCAATGAGACAGTCTTTAAGATTATCTGTCGAGCTAAATGTTGAATCAAGAAATTCATTCGGTGAGCTCATGCCCAGTTTGTAGAGTAAGCAATATACGAAGGCCAAAAGGGCTTGCACAAGTGGAAGGCAAGCCAGTCCTTCCAAGCTATCCAAAAAATCGTTATTAAGGCACACGTGAGAAAACATTTAAAGCACGATTTCCAAGCCAATGAGCACATGACACTTAAGTTGATGAATAAAATGTGATACTTCAAATAGAATCAGTTACAAACTAAACAACAGAAGGCTACTTATCCAAAATGACCCAATTACCTCCGAAGTTTTGAGGGAAATCTATGCATACTCCAGCCTAAAAGAAGAAAATCATGTAAACTCAAATATCTTCCTCCCAAATAATCATTTCTTCTCTTGCTTTGATTTGAGCACTAAATTAGTGAGTTTTGGAGGTGAAAACACTGGCTAAGTGAGAGGATTTGTTGATCAGATTTCTACCGTCAACACTGATGAAATATCATATGAACAAGATTCATAGTCCTTGTCATCCTTAACTTCTGCCAAGGCACTTCTGAATGATTTAAGAATGAGCTTATATGACTCGTCACATGCTTTAAGAGCTGTCACAATAGAAAATCCCTCATTTGTGCTCTTCAGCATGTTTTCTATGTATACACTTGTACTAGTAACATTCGAAATTCCTATCTGAAGTATGTTGATACCATGATGTAACTTCTGGGTTGTAGTTAAGAACTTGGATGCACAGATTGTAATCCTAAGTCTTTGGATCAGTGTCTCCATCGGAGGTGCACACACTTTTAAGCAAGTAGTCTGATGAAGGGCTGGAATTGGAAGGGAGACGGAAAAAAGAGTCCAAGAAAAGGGTCGTAAGAATTGAAGAGATTATTGAAGAAGTCATTGTTGATAGCCACAACGAAAGAACATAAGCAAAAGATGGAAGGAGAAATTGCATTCTTGCAGTTATTCAGAAATCTTGCAGCCTTAAAAAAATAAAATAAAAACTCAAAAATAGTTTTAACGTTCAAAATCAACTCCTAAATAAAGCATATGCACCATAACCATGTTCCGGAGAAAAATAATAAACACTTCACTAGACACTATGACAACCTAAAGAATTGTTTATTGTGTAGAATTGTTGTACATGGAGTCCATTCCTAGGCATACATATATATAGGACAGTTTTCAATTATTGAGGAATTCTGATAAGAGATTGCGGGTGTGGAACCTTGTTGTCCCATTCGGATAGACATAATTGGTCGAAGAAAACAGATATAGTTTATCGAATTCAAGTATTCTACTTGCTAAAAGGAATACAAACAAGCATTGAACCACAAAGTGGTTCGACTAATGGGATAACACGTGTAATTAAATAAATAATACGAGAAACTATTCTACTTTCAGTTGATTTTATTCAACAATTGACCCAAAAAATATTAATAAATCATTAACACAGAGTTTAATGAATTTCTAAAATATTTATGAAATCTCGTGAATTTAATTAATTTATATAAAATTTCACATAATACGTTAAATTTTAACAAGAAAATTATATTATAGATTTTCACGAATTCTCATGGCTTAGAAATATAAAAAACCTACTCTGCAACTCTGTTTTTGGTATATCTTAACTTTTTAAATCTATCCAAATTATTTGAGAAATACAAAGATTAATCAAATCAAGCACGGAGTGAATTAAATTAATTCATTTCTCTCTAAAATATTATGAACTAATTATAATTTGTTAGCTCGCAAGTCTTGATATTGTAAGAGAGCCTTGAGGCCATGGACGATCCTATGTTATATCTGATCAAGGCCTTCAAAAAATAACTCAAATCTCAAAACTTAGCTTGTACGTAGAAACTAATTAATATTGGGATAAAAGAAATTTCGATAGCTTTAATCAAATTTCTTTCTTATATTTTTTTAAAATTTAGAATTCAGATAATTAAGAGAGGTACCATAATGCAAATCAATTATTATCTAAAGGAATAAGGAACACAGTCTAGACAAAAAATAAAAAAAATAAAAAATTATTATCTATACAGATTTTCTATATGTATATAATCCCATTTTCTTCCTTCCCTTTTTTGACCATTCATAAAAAAGTATTTTTATTTCTATCGTAATTTTCCTTTGCTATCTATTTAGTTTAAGTTGATCTTTGTAGAAATTAAGAAAAGATACTAAAAAAAGGTAATTTCGTCGCCTAAAAGAATCTCCAAAATAATAGAGAATGTCTCCAAATTTAAAAAGTAAAAAAATTTATACTCCAATAACTCTCTATGTTTCTATATGTATATAATCCCATTTTCTTCCTTCCCTTTTTTGACCATTCATAAAAAAGTATTTTTATTTCTATCGTAATTTTCCATTGCTATCTATTTAGTTTAAGTTGATCTTTGTAGAAATTAAGAAAAGATACTAAAAAAAGGTAAATTTCGTCGCCTAAAAGAATCTCCAAAATAATAGAGAATGTCTCCAAATTTAAAAAGTAAAAAAATTTATACTCCAATAATTCTCTATGTTTTACTCTTTATTTTACTTTTTTCAACAACAGTTTATAATTATTTTTTCCTAATCTATAGCTAAAATATTCAATATAGAATAGTATAATTTGCGGAGCATTAAAATTTATAATTTTATTAAATGCATTCACGATAAAATATAAATGGAGATTATGCTGTTTGTATATAAAAATGGTATATAAAGGATGACATAAAATAATATAGATGGAAAAGATTTGGAAAAAAAAAAAATTAACTTTGTTTTAAACTGACAAATGAAATGATAGAGTGACATGTGATATTATGTAACTTATTATATAAAACTTGATGTACATGTAGAGTGCGTTTGGCTCCCAATTCTGAAAAAATAAATTAAAGAGAAACTTAATTTCAAGATTTGGCTCATTATGATAAATGTGTTTTTACACACTTATTTAGCTCACAAACATGACTTAAATATGGACAAAATAGTTGAATTGTGACTTAATCTCGTTAAATTCATGTAATGTAGGTGTTTCTATGGAAAAGATGGAATTCAGAAAAAAAGAGCTGAAAAAGGACCAAAACGGAACAAAGCGTAGTTCGGGGACCAAAGGTGCAAATATTGGAAAGTTGAGCTAAAGTGCAGAACGAAAATGAAAATATGCCATGTATGAGATTTAGGACGATACAAGACGATCGGAGGAAGAAAAAAGTAATATTGGACTGAATTGAAGAAAAGTGAAAGATGAAGGACTAAATTGTAAATAATCAAAAGATGAGCCGAGCAAGTGATCAAGGAATTGATTGAGTCAAACATCAATTAGGAGTCAATATTTGATGATGGAACAAAGGAAAGAAAAAAAGAGATCAAGAAAAGAAAAAACGAAGTTCACGGATCAAAACAGTAATGTTGAAAGTTACAACCATGCGGCCGCACATAAGGTTGCAGGGATTTTAATGAGGCAGTTCACTTGAACCATGCGGTCGCATGGCCTTAAAAACCAAAAAAATTTCTGAACTTGCGATTTTAATTGAAACTCTTTTGGGGCTCCGTGAGAACATGATATAAAAGTCAAAATTCATCAGAAATAGGGTAGAACATTCAGGAAGAAGAAAATTACAACTTTTGGAGGCAAGAAACACGATCTTGAAGCCGATTCCACAAGAATTCAAGCGGATTTTCAAGGCTTTACTCAAGATTTCAAGAAATTTTAATACGGGTGCTATTCTTTCAATTTATTAATCTCGTTTTTTATTCTGTAATTATGAATATTCTAGGCTAAGTTTTCAATTCACTAGGTGATCGATGAACCGTTGTTTGTTATTTTAATTCCATATTTCATGAATTTAATATAAAGACTCGTTTGGATAATTCGATTGGTTTATATGCATTGATTTTCTTCCACAATTAGTGGCCAATGATTGTGTGAGTGTTGATAACTTATTTCTTACATTCGAGAGAAGTGAAATCAGTTCAATAAGGTGTAAATCAACATAGGGTCCGATAGGGGATAGAAATATACCCCTATGTTTTATGCAATTCTCTAATTGTTTACAAAACCACATGCATTCTTGTATATTTGCATCATTCTTAGAGATATAGGCTGGTGGTGTGCAAGAATAGGTCTAATATATATCGAGAGAATATGTTGGATAGATTTAGGAACATTGAATTGGCAAATTTCCATCGGGTCATTGATTTTATGAAATTAGGGTTTTTATAACTTCAATTGGGGATTCGTGATCCTAGTGACTTTATTTTGATTCATTTCCATAAATTAGCTTTTGAATTTGCATAATTTCATTTACTTGAGTGTTTGAGTCGTTTAATTAGAGAAATTTCGAGATTAGGGTTTCTAATTGAGAAATTAGGGTTTTAATTGAAATTAGGGTTTTTTACATTTGGACCATATTTTCACTCAATTAGATTCGGTTAAGGCTAGTTTATATAGAATTGAACTACTCAATCTCTGTGGGATGATATTCGGACTTTTAAAAATCCACTTTATTACTTGTTACGATCCGTACAGTTGTGGTAGTTTTAAATCGAAAGAATTATTTCGTGAACAAGTTTTTGGCGTCGTTGCAGCGGATTGAGTATTTGTTTAATTTTATTCAATTTAGCACTAATTCGAACTTTTATTTTTAATTTTATTTTAATTCATTTTATTTTATTGTTTATTTAGTTTTATTACATAAGTGCATATTTTAGTTATTTAAGTGTTTAAATTGAATTCTGTTGTAGAAGTGCATGCCAAGATCTGCTGAAGGAGATCTACTCCCAGCCGATCCAGAGATCGAACGAAGCTTAAGAAGAAGGCAGAGAGAAAACAGAGCAGCGAGAAATCAGATGGAGAATGCACAACACAATCCTATTGTACAAGCCAATGAAAGAGGGGAAGATGATGAAGGAAACATGCTCGTTGAAGAGTTCATGACCCCTCAAATCATTCAAAGCCAGTCCAGCATTGTATATCCACCGTTCGAGCAGCCAAATTTCCAGTTGAAGACAAATGTGATATAACTGTTCCAGAACGGACATTAGTTTTATGGAAGAATTGAAGACAATCCACACACGCATGTCTTGCATTTCTTAGAGATGTGCCAGCACTTTAGATATCAAGGAATCTCTGAAGACGCCATAAGATTAAGACTGTTTCCACATACTTTGCGGGACAAGGCGATTGAATGACTTGATTCTCAGCCGATAGCCAGCATTACTACCTGGAATGACCTAGCTCAGAAGTTCTGTACTAAGTTCTTCCCACCGGCCAAGATAGCAAAGTTAAAGCACGACATATCTATCTTCAGGCAAGGTGAATCTGAGAATTTTGATGAGGCTTGGAACAGATTCAAAAATCTACTAAGGAAGTGTCCACACCATGCTATTAGCAAGGGATTTCAGATCCAATATTTCTATGCGGGGCTACTTCCAGCTTTCAAGAGCATGGTCGACTCTTCAGCTAATGGGTCATTGTCCATGAAAACAATTGATGAAGCATTGAAGTTATATGAGACAATGGCTAAGACCTCAGCAATGTGGACCATGGAACGAGCAGTACCAAAGAAGAAACCTGGAGTTTATGAAGTGGATGTATATTCAGCGTTATCCGCTAAGATTGATTCCTTATTTCACAAGATGGAAAATATTACCCAGTCAGCTAACACAGCGCAGACAAAGAAGGCAAATTGTAAGGAATGTGGAGCTGAGTATGTGACAGCAGAATGTCCAATTTTGGCACAAGGAAAAGAGCAAGCAGATTTTGCTCAATGGGGACAAATGCCAGTAGAATAACACATATGGAGAGACCTTCAACCCATGTTGGAAAAAGCACCCCAACTTTTCGTGGAGCAACCAAAATCAGAATAGGCCACAGGGGCAATATCAATAGCAAAAGAAGAAGCCTCAATTGGAAGAAATGTTCGGCAAATTCATAGAACAGACCAACCAATATATGGAGGCGAACAACCAATTCATGAAGAAGACAGAAGCCACTCTTCAGGACCAGAATGCAGCCATCAAGAATTTGGAAACTCAGATGGGACAGATGGCAGTTGCATTAATAGGTAGAGCACTAGGCAGCTTGCCAAGTAACACAGAATTCAATCCGAAAGAGCATGCAAAGGCTATAACAACGAAAAGTGGAGTGGAATTACCTGAAAGACAAGTGAATAACCCTGAGGCAAACAGAGAAGAGATGTCTCCTGAAGTAGAAGAGATTTTGAAGCAAGAAGAGAAAACAAAAGAGCCAACACCGAGAGCAAATAAAGAAAACTCAAGGGATAAAGAGACTGTAACTGTGAACCCATACGAGCCACCCATACCGTTTCCATAGAGGCTGAAGAAGCAAAAGATGGAACAGCAATACAAGAAGTTTCTCGAAGTCTTCAAGAAGCTCAATCTCAACATCCCATTCGCTGAAGCACTGGTTCAGATGCCTAGCTATGCAAAATTCCTGAAAGACATCCTATCAAACAAAAGGAAGCTAGGAGATCACGAGACAGTTATGCTAACAGAGGAGTGCAGTGCCAGGATTCAGGGAAAGCTCCCACCAAAATTAAAAGATCCAAGGAGTTTCACTGTCCTTTGTACCATTGGTGAAGTTTATTTTGATAAAACTTTATGTAATCTTGGTGCAAGTATTAACTTAATGCCATTGTTTGTTTTCAAGAAATTAGGATTGGGAGAAGCTAAAGCTACCACGGTGACCTTACAGCTGGCTGACAAATCATTGACACGTCCGCGAGGAATAATTGAAGACGTATTGGTTAAAGTGGAAAAGTTCATATTCCCAGCAGATTTTCTGATCCTGAATATGGAAGAAGATAAAGATGTTCCTTTAATACTCGGCAGACCATTCTTGACTACAGGCAGAGCTTTGATCAACGTTCAGAATGGGCAGTTGATAATGAGATTGGGAGAAGAACAGGTTTCATTCAATGTCTTCAAGGCTATGAAACTGCTAATAGAGACTGACAGATGTTTCAGGGTTGACATGATCGATAAAATGATTGAAGAGTCATTTACACTGCAAAATCCATCAGATGAATTGGAAGCCTGTATTGCACATTCTTAATCCACAAAATCTGATTCTGTGGACATAGAAATGTATGCAAGATTTTTGGAGTCCAACCCACCTTACACGTGGAAACGATACTTTGAGGAGTTTCGGACAGGGCCTGAAAAATCACAGTCATCTATTCTGAAACCACCAAAGTTGGAACTTAAGCAGCTGCCCCCACACTTAAGATATACATATTTGGGGGAGTCTAATACACTTCCAGTGATAATTTCAAACATGGTTAGTGAAGTGGAGGAGGAAAAACTGCTTAGGGTGCTTAGAGATAACAAGCAAGCAATTGGGTGGACCATAGCAGATATCAAAGGGATCAGCCCTCCTTTATGTATGCATAAAATTCTCATGGAGGAGAATTTTCGACCAACAATTGAAAGTCAAAGGAGGCTAAACCCAAACGTGAAGGAGGTGGTAAGAGCTGAGGTGATCAAAATTCTGGATGCTGGAATAATCTACCCGATATCAGATAGTAAATGGACTAGTCTAGTGCAAGTTGTGCCCAAGAAATGAGGAATTATAGTGGTTCAGAATGAAAAGAATGAGTTGATTCCGACAAGGACGGTAACAGGGTGGAGAGTTTGCATTGATTACCGCAAACTAAATACCACTACAAGGAAAGATCACTTCCCTCTTCCGTTTATAGATCAGATGTTGGAGAGATTGGCAGGCCATTCCCACTACTATTTTTTGGATGGTTATTCGGGTTATAATCAGATACCAGTGGCACCGGATGATCAGGAAAAGACCACCTTCACATGCCCCTATGGTACCTTTGCATTCCGAAGAATGTCATTTGGACTTTGCAACGCTCCTGCCACATTTCAGCGATGCATGATGGCAATTTTCTCAGATATGGTGGAGAAATTCATTGAAATCTTTATGGATGACTTCTCGGTCTTTGGGACCTCATTTGATGAGTGTTTGGATCACTTAAACTCGATTTTACAAAGATGCAGAGAAACAAACTTAGTATTGAACTGGGACAAATGTCATTTCATGGTTCAAGAGGGAATAGTCTTGGGACATAGAGTATCGGCAAAAGGGATAGAGGTGGATAAGGTGAAAATTCATGTTATTGAAAAACTACCACCACCTACATCAGTAAAAAGAGTTCGAAGCTTCCTTGGGCATGCAGGGTTTTACAGAAGGTTTATGAAGGACTTCTCGAAAATTACCAATCCCCTGTGCAACTTGCTAATGAAAGAGGTATCTTTTGAGTTTAATGAGCAATGTTTGATAGCGTTCAATACTTTGAAGCAAAAACTAACAACAGCGCCTGTGATTGTGTCACCTGATTGGGATTTGTCCTTTGAGCTAATGTGTGATGTGAGTGATCATGCAGTTGGTGCGGTATTGGGACAAAGAAAGAATAAAATATTTCATGTGATATACTATGCAAGTAGAACTTTGAACGACGCCCAAATCAACTATGCGACAACCGAGAAGGAATTGCTAGCTGTGGTTTATGCATTCGACAAGTTCAGATCGTATTTTGTTGGGTCTAAGGTCATCGTCTACACAGATCATGCCGCTCTGAAGTACCTTATAACAAAGAAGGATGCTAAGCCGAGATTGATCCGCTGAATATTGTTGTTGCAAGAGTTCGATATTGAGATCAAGGATAAGAAGGGCAGTGAAAATGTGGTAGCCGACCACCTATCAAGATTGGAACGGGATGAACCTGAGATGTCAGTTGACATCAATGAAATCTTTTCAGATGAGAAAATTTTTGGAGTAGAAATAGCCCCATTGTACATTGATATTGTTAACTACCTTGCTAAGTCCATCCCTCCACTAGAGTATTCTAGCTATCAAAGAAAGAAGTTCTTCGCAGAGCTGAAGTATTACTTTTGGGAGGATCCCATTCTCTACAGAAGAGGTGCAGATCAGATGATCAGAAGATGCATTCCTGAAGATGAAGTACCAGAGATTCTAGAACATTGTCACTCTTCTGCATATGCTGGGCATTTTGGAGCTTCAAAGACTGCTGCAAAGATACTACAGTCAGGCTTCTATTGGCCTACTTTATTCAGATGCACATTCAAGTATGTGAAGAGATGCGATAGATGCCAACGAACCGAAAATATCTCAAGAAGAAATGAGATGCCACTAAACTACATCTTGGAGGTTGAAATATTTGATGTATGGGGAATAGACTTCATGGGACCTTTTCCCCCATTGTACTCAAATCAATATATCTTGGTGGTCGTTGACTATGTCTCTAAGTGGGTGGAAGCTGTTGCATTGCCTACCAACGACACAAAAGTGGTAATAGAGTTCTTGAAGAAGTACATATTTACAAGATATGGTACACCGAGGGCGATAATAAGTGATGGAGGCAAACACTTCATAAATCGTCAATTAGAGCAACTATTGAATAAATATGGAGTGAAACATAAAGTAGCAACTCCATATCATCGACAAACCAATGGGCAAGTTGAAGTTTCGAACAGGCAGTTAAAGAGAATACTGGAAGTTACAGTGAACTCGTCCCGAAAAGATTGGTCTAAGAAGTTGGACAATGCACTATGGGCTTACAGAACAGCGTTTAAGACACCAATAGGAATGTCTCCATACCGCCTGATTTTTGGAAAGGCGTGTCATCTACCATTGGAGTTGGAGCACCGAGCATTTTGGGCTATGAAACAGTTGAATATGGATCTCAAGGCTGCTGGTGAAAACAACTGCTGCAACTTAATGAATTGGATAAGATGAGAATGGAAGCTTACAAGAACTCAAAGTTGATAAAGGAGCGCACCAAGAGATGGCATGATTTACATATTCAGAGTCGTGAGTTGAAGTTGGCCAGAAAGTGTTATTGTACAATTCTAGACTCAAACTCTTCCCATGAAAGCTAAGAACAAGGTGGTCGGGTCCCTATACCATAGCTAAGGTGATGCAATATGAGGCTATTGAAGTGAGTCACGAGACCAAATGCACTTTCATCGTCAATGGGCAAAGACTAAAACATTATTGGGGCTGCTCAGCAACCCAACGTGAAGAAGACACAGGAAAGTCGAGCTATCGACTATAAACTAGCACTGGGTGGAAGGCAACCCACTATATCCTTTAATTTATTTCATTGCATTAGTTTAGGATTTTGTTTAAATTTCATATGTTTTACTAGGTCATCGATCATTCACGCATGATAGTCGAGGCACTACATGCTTATAGTTGCATGAGTCGGGGCTAAATAAAGTGTTTTGGGTGTTTAAGTGTGAAATAATCCATTTCGTGGTTCAAAGTCGTTCATTTTATTTTTCGAGATGCTTTTCAAAAACTTTTGTAAAGAATTGGTTTTGGTGCCAAGTTTTCGATAAGCATATTCCCTTTCAAGTGAAAAAATAAATAAATAAATAATATATATTATTGCGAGTCGAGTCAATTTTGAAATTGAAAACCAATTTCGGGGGATTTTTAAATTTCAAGTTGTGTTTGGGGTTATAATTGTAAGTTTGCTTTAGTTAAAAAAAAATAAAAATAAATAAATTTGGCTTTGTCCATGCGGTCGCATGGATCCCTATCGAATCAAAAAAGGGGGCATCAATTACACCATGCGGTCGGATGGTGTATAAGTGATGTGTTATTAACCCGTCACTTGCAAAAACCATCCCACTCCCCATTTCACCCTCACACGAACATCCCACTTTTCCCTCCCCCAATCCACCTTCAGACGAGCACAATCACTCCAACAAGTATCAAATCTTCACCCTAGCACCACATTTTTCTCTTCATTGGCATTGATATCAAGAATATTGAAGCATAACTCTCCACTTTCATTTCACAAAAACTCTCAAGGTAAGAAATTTAACTTTCTAGGCAAAGATTGAAGTATTTCTTTGATTTTATGAATTTTTCGAATTCGTTGAGGCTTGAAATGTGATTGAATTGTGATTTGTGGATTAGCCCTGAGTGTAAATCAATAACAAAGTGTTAGAAATTCCCAATGCACACAATGTGTTTGATTAAATGTCAATGAGACATGATTTGAAATTTTGGACTTTTCAATTGTGTGATGATTTACATTGTTATTGTGAGGCATAATAGACAAGAAATCTCATGGAATTTCATTAGAACACATTCTCCTCACATATTTGTGCACATAAACACATAATTGCTAAGTCATGTCAACTCACGTGACTAACTTCGTCCATGTAATTTCCCAACCAAACGACCTCCGATTGTAGTGAAATTTGGATATATGCTAGACCACAATGAGTACTTTCATATGTCCGGGACCTTGTCTGGGGAAATTTTAATATTTCTCGATGATGCTCGAGGCTGAAGATGGTCACTTAGTCATGGGTCGAATTTTCAAAAAGTGCATGTTAGAGCCATAGTTTTGAGTTTTTCTCATTAATACAATATTGATGTTACATTGACTTTCATACGTTGAATATTGCACACATTTTGAAGAAAGTTCGGTAGATTCTTGCATGTCTATGATATTCTTTATCGTTTTCTTATTTTAAGAACTTGATACATTTTTTTCCTTACTTTTGTAGGATGCCGTCGAAAAGAACATCAAAGGGAAAAGACAAAGTTGGTTCCTCGTCCGGTATAGCCCACACCAGAGAGCTAATAGGAGGTGTACGAAGATTCCGAGATGCAGAAACATTAGCTCGATACGAGAACATAATACGCCATTGGGGCATGCTACCAGAGAGACAAGTCCGGTTAGAGGACTTTCGTGGTTTTGAGTTGACAAATCTAATACAAATTTGTGGATGGGATAAGATTGTAGAAAGGCCACACCCGATTTATGAAAGTATAGTCCGCGAATTTTATGCAAATTTCAATAATGAAATTGAGACTCCGGATTCTGAACACTTACACCAAATGTGGGTGCGAGGTAAGTGGATAATGTTCTCCCCAGCCGTCATTCATGACTTCTACAATCTTAATTTGGACAATGTGGTCCCGATTCCCACTTAATTCAATTGGAATGACGTGGCGGAGGTTCTCTTGGGAAGAGAAAATGATTGGCCCCTACCCACTGCAGAGTGGCATCAAATTGAGTTTACTCCCTCCATAGCCATCCTCTGGGTCTTCATGTGCCATAATATCGAACCCATATCACATTGGACAACTTTCAAGGATCAAACTGCTGGGTTCATATATCATTTAGTCAGGGGATGCAAAGTTGATTTGGCTACTCTTATCTATGATCAGATACAAAATTTGGGGACCTGGGGAAATAGGCAATCTTCGATGATCTTCCCTAGTTTGATTAGCGGGATATGTCTCGTCGCCGGTGTTACAGTTGAGGCAGGGGAGATGCCTGAGAAATTAAGCCCATTGATAAAGCTCACAACATTTGAAGCTCAGGAACGAGCTAGGGTGAGGAAGAGAGAACAAGACCGACTTGAGCAGCAAAGACATAATGCGCAGGAAGAAGGACAAGCAGCTGAAGATATACACCTACCACAAGCTCCGCCACAACCAGCTGAAATGGATTTGTAGCTACTTCGATAGATATTTGCCATCGCCACTAGAACTAGCAGGGATATACAAAATCTGTAGCAGAGATTCGAGACGATGACCGCCACTGTTGAAAAAGTGCAGAGAGACCTCTACTCCTCCCGAGACTACAAAAAAGGTGCTATGAATGAAGCCACAACTGCAAGAAGGGAAGTAGAGACTATGAATGGTAGGTTCAACATGTACGCTGGGAGAATGGATGGCATACAGTAGCGTGTGAACGAAACTTGGGATCGTTTGGGAAGTGTGGAAAGTAGTCTTCAAGCCATTCAAGCCGAGCAAGCACAGCAGTCCGAGTTGCTGAGACAACTCCTATCTCGCCTCCCATCTCCTCCTGAAGATGATGCTGCGGGTCTCAGCTTCACACCACAGCCACCGAATTGATCAAGGGAGTTTTGTTAATCTCTTATTGCCAAGTTGTGTCCATGTTTTAAATTCTGTCATTTTAACTTTACTTTTTACATTGAGGACAATGTATTGTATAAGTTTGGGGGATGGCAGCATAATTTCAAACAAATATTCGGCATGTAATTATTTTGCATATTCACAATCCACCGTTAATTTTGACAATTTTTTGCATGATGCATGCTTGTGGGTTTGGCAGCCTTGCCTTGCCGGCTATGATATGATTATTGGACATGTATAAACTAGAAACTGTGGATTTAGTGCATGATTTAATTTGCTAATACTTGTTGATGTATTGCTTGACATTCTTTTGCACGCCACTCATGTTTCACGTGTTAAGTTATTGATTGGAATTTAGAATAAATTAGGAGAAACCTAGAATAACCCTCTATATCATTAACCCGTAATACCACTTTAAGATAGTTTTGAGATAGTTGAGCCATTGTAGGGAAACATGGAGATAAGTGGGGGCCCCGTGCATGAAATTATACTGTGTGGATTGTTTAGACCCGAAAGGTGAGAAATAGGTGAAAGCTTTAAGTTGAGAATGGTTTTGGAAATCAAATGTCTAGAAAAACAAAGAAGGGGCATAAAGTAAAAATTGGAAAATCATCACTTTTCTCAAAAGCCTTTATGACTCGAGCAAGTAAGTCTGTAAGGGTTTAAAACCTGATGTCCTAATGCCAACTGGTTTGGGAGTCATCGGCCTAAAACTCGTTACAAGAGTCATATAGAAAGCAAGAAAATGGAGAAATTGATAAAAAGTCATCTTATCGAACCTTTATAACTCGAGTGAATAAGACTGCAAGGGTTTAAAACCTGGTGCCCTAAAGCCAACTGGTTTGGGAGTCATCGGCCTAAAGCTCGTTACAAGGGTCATATAGAAAGCAAGAAAAGGGAGAAATTGATAAAAAGTCATCTTATCGAACCTTTATAACTCGAGTGAATAAGACTGCAAGGGTTTAAAACCTGGTGCCCTAAAGTCAACTGGTTTGGGAGTCATCGCCTAAAACTTGTTACATAGGTTATATAGAAAGCAAATGAGAAGATGAAACCAAAAAAAAAAATCATGAAAAAAAAAGCCATTGTTGGACATTTGGTTGATAGAACTATAACCTTGATGTGAGGCAAGTAGCTTAGTTTAATCCTAAAGGTTGAAGCAATCAAAATAAGGAGAGTCTCTACTTGTTGATATGTGAACTTGTAATGGTAAAATCTATCCAAACTAAGAGAGGGTAAGGATTAAAATTATTTAAACTCCTAACCTTAGAATACACCTCGGAGTAATTGTGTAAAAAGAATACATTTGGGGGTTGTGCATCTCTCGAGTGACGTAATGATAAATTTGACCACTATGGGTCGGGAATAAACTAATCATAAGTTTGATATGTTGGCATGAGTTCACACACACACGTTGAGTATTGCACTTGATGAGTAAAGGTTGATTCAATTCTCACACTTTTGATATTGTTTCTATTATTATTACTAAGTTCCAATCTTGAGACACGGCAAGCTATTAAGTCATGTTTGTTTAGCATTAAGTCACTACATTGTCTGAAGACAAACAATAGTTTAAGTTTGGGGGATTTGATAAGTGTGTTTTTACACATTTATTTAGCTCACAAACATGACTTAAACATGGACAAAGTAGTTGAATTATGACTTAATCTCATTAAATTCATGCAATGTAGGTGTGTCTATGGAAAATATGGAATTCAGAAGAAAAGAGCCGAAAAAGGACCAAAACGGAACAAAGCGACAGATCGGGGACCAAAGGTGCAAATATTGGAAAGTTGAGCTAAAATTCAGAACGAGAATGAAAATATGCCACGTATGAGATTTAGGACGATACAAGACGATCGGAGGAAGAAAGAAGTAATATTGGACTGAATTGAAGAAAATTGAAAGATGAAGGACTAAATTGCAAATAATCAAAAGATGAGCCGAGCAAGTGATCAAGAAATTGATTGACCCAAACGTCAATTAGGAGTCAATATTTGTTGATGGAATAAAGGAAAGAAAGAAAAGAGATCAAGAAAAGAGAAAACGAAGTTCACAGACCAAAACAGCAAGGTTGAAAGTTACAACCATGCGGCCGCACAGAACTATGCCATGCGGCCGTACATAAGGTTGCAGAGATTTTAATGAGGCAATTCACTTGAACCATGCGGCCGCATGGCCTTAAAAGCCAAAAAAAACTCTGAACTTGCGTTTTTAATTGAAACTCTTTCGGGGCTCTGTGAGGACATGATATAAAAGCCAAAATTCATCAAAAATAGGGTAGAACGTCCGGGGAGAAGAAAATTATAACTTTTGGAAGCAAGAAACACGATCTTGAAGCCGATTCCACAAGAATTCAAGCGGGTTTTCAAGGCTTTACTCAAGATTTCAAGAAATTTTCATACGGGTGCTATTCTTTCAATTTATTAATTTCATTTTTTATTCTATAATTATGAATATTCTAGGCTAGGTTTTCAATTCACTAGGTGATCGATAAACCGTTGTTTGTTATTTTAATTTCATATTTCATGAATTTAATATAAAGACTCGTTTGGATAATTTGATTGGTTTATATGCATTGATTTTCTTCCGCAATTAGTGGCTAATGATTGTGTGAGTATTGCTAACTTATTTCTTACATTCGAGAGAAGTGGAATATGTTCGATAAGGTGTAAATCAACATAGGGTCCGATAGGGGATAGAGATATACCCCTATGCTTTATGCAATTCTCTAATTGTTCACAAAACCATATGCATTCTTGTATATTTGCATCATCCATAGAGATATAGGCTGGTGGTGTCCAAGAATAGGTCTAATATATATCGAGAGAATATGTTGGATAGATTTAGGAACATTGAATTGGCAAATTTCCATCGGGTCATTGATTTTATGAAATTAGGGTTTTTATAACTTCAATTGGGGATTCGTGATCCTAGTGACTTTATTTTGATTTATTTTCATAAATTAGCTTTTGAATTTGCATAATTTCATTTACTTGAGTGCTTGAATCATTTAATTAGAAAATTTCGAGATTAGAGTTTCTAATTGAGAAATTATGGTTTTTAATTGAAATTAGGGTTTTTTGCATTTGGACCATATTTTCACTCAATTAGATTCGGTTAAGGCTAGATTATATAGAATTGAACTACTCAATCTCTGTGAAACGATATTCGAACTTTTAAAATCCACTTTATTACTTGTTACGATCCGTACAGTTGTGGTAGTTTTAAATCGAAAGAATTATTTCGTGAACACATTACAATAAGGAGTATTTCAATTTTAAAGAGTTTCTTTGAGATGCAACGAAATTTTTAGGTTTTAGAATTTTGAAATTTGGTTATTGAAAATCAATCATATCGGTAATGTTGTGCATTATTCCTTCAATAGTAATAGCAAACTAAAAAAATAAGAGGACAACATGATTGAATAGAAGGATTGGATAGACATTATTGCTTTTCTAGCTGCAATATACTCGTATTCAGTTGATGACGATGCCACCAACAGAAGAAATGTAATTCCAATATAAGTTGCAATTCAACGTAACACGCTTATATAATGGGTCTCAGGCCTATCAAAGAATAGGAACCCGTATGGATAATAGATTATTTTTCGGCTCCTGCGGTTCATCGGCGGAAACAATGTCGGGTGACTAGTGACGGCAGCGGTAGGATTGTGAGAACAATGGTGTTGTCTAGGAGACAAGTATGTTCTTCATTATCTTTTCTTTATCATTTTGTTTGGTTTTCTATATATTCTAATTAAAAAGCAAAGGTATAATGGTCTATTTAGAAAGATTGAATTTTTAAACAATACTCTATCTAGAAGGACTATTTGCGCATGTAAATGTTGATAAAAGGACGTCAATGCTAAGATTGAAAGAATATGTCTTGATTGCACACAAGGGCCTTCGATTAGAGGCCATTTAGGCACAAAAGCCAAATTAAAAACTCGGTTATCGAAAATCAATTATGTGAGTAATGTGAACCTTCAATAGAACTTTAAAGTACTAGTAAACTAATCACGAAAAAGGACGGCATGATTGGTTAGAAAGATTTGTTAGGATCCGAACAATATGAAAGGAGAAAAAAATCACTATTTTTGCTTACGAAATATGTCTTCTCTGTTCGATTTAATTAAAAATAATATTTTTAGTAGATTTTGGAATCAAATTGGGGCTAAATATAATTGTATTACTATTCCCATTATCTTCCTGAGTTTTTGAAACAACTCCTCGTAAGACTCGAAAATTCTTAATAAATCTCTTATAATTTAGTGACCATGTTATAAACTAATACACGACATTACGGGAAGTACTAAAATTGACAACCCTTTTTCAGACATCAAAGACGAGTGCAAACAGCATCTGCAGCAGTAGAAAACAA
Source organism: Olea europaea var. sylvestris (assembly GCF_002742605.1). Taxonomy (NCBI): domain Eukaryota; kingdom Viridiplantae; phylum Streptophyta; class Magnoliopsida; order Lamiales; family Oleaceae; genus Olea; species Olea europaea. Next base: position 2,315,643 of record NC_036250.1, read on the forward strand.
GAACACAAATTTATTCCCACTTGAAATGGATGAATCTACAACTTTCTTGGAAGCTAATGCTTTTTCACAGCCGTCAAGATTATCTGTACGAGCTAACAAAAGATCATATGTAGCCGTTTCATATTCCTTGTCATCCTCAATTTCTCTCAAGGCACTTTGGAATGATTTAAGAATGAATTCATATGACTCATCACATGCTTTAAGAGCTGTTCGAAGGGCAGATCCCACGTTTTTTCTCTTCAGAGTTTTTTGTATGTACGTGTGTGTATTTGTTATGTTGGAAATTCCAAACTTGATTATGTTAATTGCTAGGGTGGGAAGATTTGGTGAGAATGCAACTTTAGGGTTGGATTTAAGAACTTTAATGCACAAGTTGTAGTCCCAAGTCTTTGGATCTGCGACTCCATCAACGGTGCAAGCAATTTTAAGCAATCGGCCACCACGGCTTGAAGGGCTGTTGGTGGTGGCAGCGTTGGCCGGTGGGACGAGGAAAAGGTAGGACAAGAAAAGGGACATAAGAATTGAAGAGAAGAATGAAGAAGCCATTGTTCGATAAGGAAAGTTGTTATTGCACGAGTGTGGATAGGTGTATATATAGGACCCTTTATGGTGGGTTTGCCATAAATAAATTAGTTTATTTATGTAATTTTAGCCCCCGTTTGGCCCCCATTTTTGGTAATGAAAATGGGGGAATAGTGTTTTGTTGAAAAAATGAGTGGTTGAAAAAGAAGGAAAATTTTTCGATTTACGTGTAATATTATTTTATAGAAAATTATATGATTGAAAATAAGAGAAAGAAAAATAGAATGTAATGAAATGTAATTTAATGGGGATCAAATAGAGGCTTAATCTTGAAGACACGCATACAATCAAAATAAAAGAATTGTTTAGAAAAATTAAATTATTTTAGATTATATTGTTCAAATTGGAATTAAATGCTCCAAAGGAACGTAGAGCTCAAATAGTATAACGTGTATGTTGGATTTATTGATTGATTTTCAAGTAAATTAAATGAATTGCCACTTATCTTTACCACGATTATTACTTGCTCATTAAAAATTAAATAGTTATCCCATATTCAATTAAATTATTTATTAGTTTACCCATCCATCACCATAGCCATTGTAATCCATACATGGAGACATATTTCTACCTGGTAGACATATTTTTTTTTTTATTTTTTATTTTTATATTTCTACCTGATAGATGAAAAATGATGTGGCATACAAACTGGGTGAATCATACCACTTCATCAGAAATTTGTATTTTATAAATAATAAAAAAATGTTAAATTGAAAAAAAAAATAAAAAAAATAGGTTTCTTCCCCAAATCACTTTCTTCTACAAAATCACGCCATTCCTCCTCAGACTTGGAAGCTGAACAAGGTTCCGCCATGACCACGTCCCCACCTCTAAAACCTCGACGATGATTCAACCCAGAAAAATCCATTCAAAGTGTTGCAATATTCTATGTATTTTGTCAGACCCAAAATTCAATTGCAAATGAAAAAGATTTGATATGGGAATTAGAAGGAGAATTATTGGGGGCTGATGAATTCAGTAAAGCTCTTGAGAAATGGGTTGAATTGAGAATGATGGTTCTAGAGGAAGCAAATGTTGAGATTTTCAGGATTTGAGAGCCCCAATTAGTGTAAAATAATTTAAAATTTGTGTACCCAGTATTGTTCAAGGAATCCAGCTAAATGGCCACTAGTTCCCTTTTCCTCACTCTCACTAGTATTGCCCCCAACCCACAAATCATATATGTGTGTATACCTCTGGGCTTTTAACATTTTATCTTTGTTTATGTGTAGAAATGCACACAGGAGGATGAAAGTTCATTTTGATTATTGTTTCCAACAAATCAAGTTGCCCATCAAATTCAAGAACCCTCCCCCACAATCCATTAAGAAGAACTAGATCATGACATAGAAGACGGGCAGAACGATGATTTGAAGACCAGAATTTTCAGGCTCAACCAATATTTTACAGAAATGGATTGGGGAAGGCAACGAATTCACTATCACTGACTAAGCCCTAAGAAATTTCCACCGTTATCTAAACTGGGACTAAAAAAATGTTGGGCATCATGATTCCGGTGAATATTGAATGTACAGAGCTTAACAACAATGTTGGAGAAGTCGTTTTACAAACAACAATTTATGAAAGATTAATGGATTTCGTTTGCCACATCATCCTTTCATATGCCGTGTGGAACTTTTTTGCCAATCATATAGATGGAAGTGACAATAGTGATTGATGCTACCAAAAATCGTACCTGCTGATTTTTCGAGCATTATGATTCGGGTTGATTACGATAGCGGTCTTCCGGTACCTGAAACAAAGGCAACGAGATATGTTCTCGTCGCCCCTCCGATGCTTAAGTCAGAAAGGGAAATATATGTGTGGGGCTATGTGCTGAAGAACAATGAAAAACGTACCTGAATAATGGCCCAAGGTTCTGCTTTTATAGGGGTAGGTAGTGTACTCCTAGTAGGATTGCGTTGGTTGGATTTTTTATCCAAGAGAATTTCTATTTATAAAGAGTGTCCTACTTGTAATGGAATTGTTTGACAAGCGGTATAAGGGTTGATGTAGAATCCTTGGGTGTTTAGGTTTGTTTGTTAGATATCCAGGTCTTAGGAAGTATGTTGGTGGTATATGTCCCGAGGACTATTCTCGAGGACTTTAGATGATGTAAATATGTCCTCGAGGTATCTCGAGGACAAGGATACCTCGAGGCCTTAGGGAGACCCCGAGGACCATAGCAGAGAGATGAGATGAGGTATATATGGAGTCCTCGGGATGAATTCCTCGGGGTATATCAATATTGGCATCGTCAGTGATGAATGAATGAATCGATGAATACTTCAGTAAGCATTTGATAACCTTGTTATTTTCAGTGAGCAAATCATAACCAAGGATAAATTTCAGAGGCCACTCATTTAATTAACTCATTGATTTTCTATATTATTATTCAATAATATAATTAATATAACCTAGTACTTGTCTTATGACATAACTGGTTTTTTGCATACTCACGTCCAACTGACATACCACAATACTACGTCAAAGTTCATTAATGGAATAGACTTGGAGTGTTCTTTCTCATCCATGTGATCAGTTTGTAGACATACCATCTGATAATACATTATTCCACACCTAGTCTATGGACTTGTGAGTGTTTCTCAATACGCAACCTCAAAAAAAAAAAAAACAACGAATACCAATCTTACTAGGAAATTAGGGAATGTTCCATGCAGATTTTTTTTTAGAATTAATTTTGTGAACAGTGATTTTTTTGAACAATATATGATTAAAAATAGTAAAAAAAATAAAATAATAATAATAATAATAATAATTATTATTATTATTATTATTAAGCCCACGTGCAGAATTATTTTATTAGGAGAATGTTTAATTGCAATTGAGTATGAGGAAAATGGGTTTTAAAAATTTGTATTAAACACGGACTCAACATCAAGCTTGATGTTGGTATTGAGCTCCTCTATTGATCGTGTTCGAAGTCCTCTCATGCGAATATCTCCAACTTCCAATGATCAAATAAGAAAGAAAGAAATCAATGGGCGGGAAAAAAAAAACACCATTACAGTCATCGAATTTAATAAATTAAAGATCGATCACTGAAGTCGCGACTAATATAATGTTCTTTAACCCAAAAATCAACACCAGCCAAAAATGGATAACGGATAATTAAAGTTCATTTCTGTCTTCATTTATTTGCTTAATTAGATATTTGTCTTAACGATTATTTCCTATAATATTTTTTCAGATCAGTACAGTGGTTAACTAAACGCATTCTCTAACATCTGCAAATACAATTTGACATCATCCCAGAAAAGAATTATTTACCAACAAATTCTTCATTAATCCTCTTAATAAGATATAAATTTCTAGAAAATATATATATATATGCGGCATGGGCGGATTCAGCAGTGGGCTACACTTGGCTGCAGCCCACTGTCTTCTAAGCCCAGATACAACCAAAAAAATAAATAAATAAATAAATAAGAATTGGGTTTGAATTGTAATCATTCAACCTCATTAGCCCACTAACAAATAAATTTAGTATGCTAGCCCACTTCAAAAAAAAAAAAAAACTCTTTAATCTGTAGCCCACTAATCTATATAATTTTAGGCCCAAAATAATAGCCATTAGTAATTACCGTGTAATCCATTAATCTTCAATCCCCTAACATTTTCCATTCTCGTCATTTGCAAAACCAATTCATAGAGTTCCCAAAAATAAAAATTCAAAATCCCTAAATCTTCACTTTGCCCCTGCCCGTAGCCGCCAGCCGAACGGAACTGCCGATTGCCGACTCACTTCCGGCACGTGAGTGACGGACTCGTACCGATTCGCTGCCTCAAGCCTAGCTACCGACTTGGGTTAGGTTTTAGGATAAGTGATTTACTAATTAGATTATTAGAATTTGAAAATCTTTCAATATCTTTTCAATTAATTATACTTGGTTTGTTGTATTGTATATGATAAATGTTCTGTGATAAACTGATAATAAGATTGAAGAAGCGAAAATGCAGAAGAAATAATTAAATTTGTTCGAGATGTTGGTCATTGGAAACTTGGGATAATTAATTATACTTGGTATTTTGGGTAGTTATTATGTTTCTTGTTTAGTTGTTTGTCTTTTAATTATGTGGGAACAGCCGAACGGGGAATTGAAATTTTACTCATTCACTTGATAGAATGATGGTGCTTATAGTTGAAATGGAATGATTGCCCCTTAAAAAAATTTGAGTTCTTTGCATACCTTTGATACATGTCAACGTAATATCAGAGCATATAAGTCCCAATTCAAGTCTTGGCACTAAATGATATTCAAAATTGTTCGAGATCTTGGAATAATGGAATTTGTAATTTTAGCTTTCTAGTTTCTAGTTTTTTTTTTTTTTTTTTTTTTTTTTTTTTTTTTTTTTTTTTACAAGGTGTCCAATTCTTGACTAATCCTTGGGTCTGTGATCCGGCCCCTCTCCACACAGTCCGGTTAATCGCAGGATGTGCCTCCGACTGGCCAGGGTCCGAGCGCTCCCCACCTGGTCTGACAAAGTGCCAAGCAAGCCAATCCAAGTTGCACCTTGCCTTCCAAGAATAATCCTTGCCTTCCAAATTCCCACTTACCTTCCAAGAATAAATCATTGCCTTCCAAATGTTCCCTTACCTTCCAAGAATAAATCCTTGCCTTCCAAGAGCCCCATGTTTTGAACTCACGACCTCTACTCTGCCAGGTTTGACAGCGTCCGTCCTTTGCCAGTGGAGAAGTGCCCTGGGGGGCTTCTAGTTTTTGTTTGACAGTTTGAGGATTCAATTAGGAAGCATTTGTTGCTCCCTTTTTACTTGTATGTGATTATATAAGTTGTAATTGAATGTAACAAATTCACTGACCTATGTTATCTATGATTAACTGTGATCAAATTTGTCTTTGATATGATTAATTGTAACCAAATTTGTATTCAGTGTAATTGTTTGTGACTAGGTCAATTTTAATTGTGACCAAGTTACAATCGGTCACAATCAACAAAAAATTAGTCACAAACAGTCACAACAAACATATACTTGATCACATGGGGTCACCATAGAACTTTGGCTAAGCAACAGAACTAATAAAAAAACTACCCACCATTCATCGTTGCAGCTAGATCAAAAAATCTGCTTGGTTCATCCTAAAAGTTCAAATCCATCTTTGATTCACCCTTAAGCATAACAAAAATGCCAAAGATACATAACAATCTTCTTAACCCACCATTCATTGTTGCAGCTAGTGCACTTAACCCAAAATTTGACACTGTTAGAATTCCATTCTCATTCATAGAAGATTTTTTGGTTTCAAATCACACTGGTAAACATAGATCTGAGTTACCAATGATTGGGAAATCCACAATGCCACCGTCAAAACTCTACAATTTTCGAGCGTGCCTCGCACTGTCCCGAGCTTTCAGTACCTCCAGCTCCACATTCTAGTCCGCTGCAAAACCCCACTCCAAAGTCAGCACTCTTCTGACATTGCCACCACACTTCATCAACACAAATCATTGGCGCCTTGTCTAGCACTGCTGAGTTGTTAAATTCACCATTAACGACCTCACAGTGTCGTCGAGGTGGAAGTCGTCGGAGTCATAGAGAATGACTATTGAGGTAGGGGTGGGTGAGTGAAGAGAGAGAGAGAGAGAGAAAGAGAGAGAGAGTAGTGAGATTTTTTTTAGGGGTTTTGAAAGGAAAGATGCGTGGGTAGGTATGTGGGATGGGGTTTGGGTAAGATGAATATGTATATTAGATTTAATTAAATTTTTATTAATTATAATTATTAAAAAATAATTATCACCTAATTTGTGAAATAAAATTTAATCCCCCTATTTTCTAAAATTAATCTTTAAAGGTAGGCTTCTCAGTAATTTTTCCTTTACAAATCCCATTTTACAAGGAGATTGGAATCAACGCTAAATTCATGTACATTTTTTAAGCAAAAAATTGTACAAATATTTATGAAAAAAATTCTATATAACCACACAGATTCCATATATATATGAATAGTCAATATCTTTAAATTCAGTTTTAAAATATAACACATTTTAATTCAAACAAACAAAATTCCATAGATAAATTTTTTATTTAAATATTGCTATACTTGTGAAAAAATAAAATTGTAGGGCCTCATATAGTTAGTGGGTTAGGGCTTCAAAATTCTCAAAGCTGGCCCTGTTGGAACTTAATGCTTCAAAAACACTTTTTCATCCATTGCAAAAGTCTTTCTCAAGTCAAACTCTTGATCCATGATGAAATTTAATCACTTATTATTCTGAACTTCCAAACCAAAATTATCTAGGCTTCCTCTATTAATCAAACTTCTAAATCACCTGAAATTTGAGTCACGACCTAACAAACTTCACATTACAAATTCCATAGTAAGGAATTAAGTCTTCAATCTTCAGGTTATTCTCTACTAGGGACTGCATGTCCCTTCCGAACATACTCAGCAACTCTGAACTAAATCAAAGTCTTGCTTATTAGCAAACTACCTTGCACGCCAACCTTGGTTAAATCATACTGTTCACTTTCAGCTCCAGTAGAGTCTCCAAAACTGCTTAAATCACCACGAGCACTGCCAACTCCACCTGATTTGTCAAATTTGCTTAAATCACCATGAGCAACAAGATCAAAACTAGCACCACCTGAACCACTAGAAGATTTTCCATTAACATTGCTCGAATCACCGTGAGCAACCCGATCATAATCAACTCTACCTGAGTTACCATTTATCAAACCATAAGCTGTAGCTACTTCTACAGTGACCGTTGAACCTTCTAAAACATATAACTTGGTCATTGTCTACCCCTTTAACATAATCTTGACATCCTTGCTAACTTTCAAAACCCTACCTCCGCTGGTATACTTGTACCCTTTCAAATGAAGAGTACTAAATGAGATAATACTTTTGTTTAAACTTGGAACAAGTCTTACTAAACTAAGTATCCTAACCATCCCATCAAATATCTTGATTCTAACCTTACCAATACTAGCTATTTTACAAGGCTCATTATTTTCCATCACCACGGAACCCCTTGTAACCGTTTCTTATGAAGAAAATTAATCCCGATTAGAAAACATATAAAAAGTGCATGTCGTTTCAATAATCGAATCCTCGTCAAGCTTGGAGTCATTGTCAGTAATTGCCAAGAGATCTCTATTATTGCAGTCTTCTTCTACAAGACTGGCTCACCAAAATTTTCTACTTGTCCCTTTTAATCTATAGTTGAAAACTTATTCATGTTTTACCACTCATAGCAATCCTTCTTCATGTGTCCCTTTTTGTTGCAATGCCAACAGACTTTATCATTGTTGTTGTTTATTGACTATGTCCCTTCTATAACCACATGTCTTCCTCTCACTAGAAGAGCTTCTGCCTAGGCCTCAGATCCAACAACCAGATACTTTATCTTCTCCTTAGAACAAAGTGCATCATATATCTCATAATAGTGGAAGTATCACGACTATAGAGAATAGTAACTCTAAAAGTCACATACGAAGGCGGCAAGAAACATAACAATATCAATCCTAAATCCTCTTCATCCTACTTCATCTCCATGGTCTCCAAATCAGCGATGATTTCCTTGAACACCAATAGATAATCTTCCAAAAATCCACCTTCTATCAAGCGATGTAATTACAAACGCTGCTTCAAGTATAACTTACTGCTCAAGCTCTTTATCATACAAAGTTGCTCCAATCTTAACCATAACCAGTGGCACTTTTCTCCTTTACTATGTCCTAAAGAATTTGATTAGAAAGATGAAGATATATTCGGGATAGGACTTTTCAGTCCTCGCATTCCTTTTCTTCACAATCATTGTTGCGGACATTTTATTTACCCTAACAAAGCATCATTTAAGTTCAACTGAGCAAGAACTGCTCGTAGCTTGATCTGCCACAAAAAAAAAATTTATGTTGCAATTCAAAAGATAAATCTCAAATTCCATAGTTGCCATCTTTGAAACAATCGACTTTGTTCAAACCTCGCCTTAATAACTAATTTGGACCTCTCAAGAAACTGCCAAAAAACCTTAGCTTTGATACTAATTGTTGAGAATCCAAGTCAAATAATTAAAGAACGAGAAAATAACATGAACGATATGAAGAATATTGGATCACACATCAACACAAGATTTATATGGAAGATGATGAAAATTTCATAAACCACGAAACTAAAATTGTGTTTACAAGATTTGATACTCTCACTCTAAATCTAAACAATCATCTCAAGTTTCTAACGTATACAACAATGATCTTATTGTCACGTTGAGTCTATAAATAAGAGCACAATTTGGGAGTTCTAGATGAAGTAGAATACATGAATCACGATAAAAATCAAATTCTTAGTGGCGCCTAGGTGCCGCAGCCCCTATTACTCCTTTTTGCGGTCGACGCCTAGGCTCCTCGTTTCGATCCCGATGCTTCCAAAACACTTCTTTATTCATCACAAAGTTTTTTCCAATAAAACTCTAAATACATGATAAAATTTGATCATTTATCAATCCGGACTTCCAAACCAAAATTATCTAGGCTTCCTCTATGAATCAAACTTTCAAATCACATGGAATTTGAGTCAAAACCTAACATTTTAATTCAATAGAGGTTTGTGAAAGGCAAAGGAAGAAAATACATACAGTAATACAGATACTCAGAAGTACATTCTTTGTTTCCATAATGTTTGGCTTGTGAATTTGTTGCTTATTAATGATTTTCACTCTCAGTTTGACTCTGCTTTACTTTGATTAACACTCTTGACCTTTTTTTATTCTATGTTCGGAATGGCTTAAAAAGCTCATGTACTCTGGGCTTTATATATTTTCACTCTCGATTCCACTGTACTCATTTTCCACTATTCATCTGTCTACTTATAATTTAATTCATTTATAAGTACTTCTCAAGCCACTTCATGGGTTTTTAAAATAGTTTATTGATGAGACCAAAATACTATTTCCTATCCATTCGCATTCGTAAATTTTATTGTTTACTAATAGAGTAATGTTATTCATCTAAAGTGATGATGATTATCGACCTATTTGGCCTGAGGTCAATACTACAATGTCTAATAAAGAAAAATACATTCAAACTTCACTGAATTGGTGACAATGAGTTCCAAAATTACTCTATTTTCGCTGAAAAAAGCAATTACCATTAATTAAAGTACAAAAAGGATAAAAAGAAAATATATCAAGTTAATCTATTTTGGCACTAAGGGAAAATGTGGAGAAAGATTCGAACAAAAATTGAATGTTTTGTATGATTGCTAAACCAAATTAAATTATAAACACCACTACTAAGCCCTTGTTCGAGCCCCATTTTGAAGGAGAAAATGAATTTTTGAATAGTGTATTGATGGGAAATGTGTGGTTAAAAAATAAGAAAAAAATTTTGATTTGCGTATAATATTATTTTATTGAATAATGTGTGATTTAAATGGTGTCAAATCACTGTTGAAGAATATATTTTGGTGGGAAAATGGGGCTCAAACAAGGGCTAAATATGAGAGAACTTATTGATATATAATGAAAATTGGCAAGAAAATGTTTCTACCGAATTTTTTTTATCAAAAGATTCACCAAAAGCACTCAAGACGTAGCTAATATCATCCATTGACAATATTTCACACGTTACTATGGGAGGAATTGAAAAATAATTCACTATTAAAGACTGCATAATTTCTCGACTAAATTTGCAGAAATATATTTTTTCTTTTAATTAAAATCACTATGTGACTTATTTTATTAATAGTGCGATTATTTAAATTTACTAACTTCAAAGGGACTAGACATAACCTCTATTAATCAAATGCAATAAAATTACGATCAAGTGAAATAGCAAAAAGCTTACATTGTTTGAGGATAGGAAATACGAAGAAAATGAAAGCCAACACTCATGTGCTCATATCCTGAACTTGAATTTAAGATATTTGATCTCCTCGCCATCTAACTCAACGTCACTATTCGACATGACTACCATGATCTATTATCTCATGCTTATCAGAAAATATTGTCCATGTCTGCATCATTGCCATGCAATCGAAACATATCATCGTAAGTGTTATGTCCTAGGTCCAATCAACCTTGGACATAAATACTTTTGATATATAATTAATGCAATTTAATAACAGATATATTATTTAATTAATAGACAATTAAATTAAATAATAGAGTTTGTAGATTTAAATCTTCGTAATTTGTTAATCACAAGGAGTTGTGATTGTGAGATACAAATTACATATGATTGAATCTTAAATCGTCCGTGGTCGTAAGTACTAATGAGATACAGATATCGTTATTAAGGATAGACCATCACGTGTGATATTTTTTACTTGTAAAGTAAGTAGTTGATCTCACAAGTTAAAGTGTGGTGACACTTAAATAAACACATTGATGTTTTGTTATAGAATAAAACATTGGAGATCCGTCGAGATTCCAAATGGATAACTATCTGAGTATCAGTGGTTAATCTCTAACATTCGGTAGTGGGATTGTTCCTTTTGACTTGAGGTCGTTCTAGTACCTTATATGAAGATGGTCATACTTTGACGGTGTTGGATGTTGCTCTACCAAGGGCTGCTAATACGGCATCGTTCGGGTATGTCAAGAATCGTATGAAAATTGTGAATGACCAATAGAGGATTCGTCACTCTTAGATAGTAAGAGATTATGATCTATATTTCATTCGATTAATTCGATAACAAAATCCTTGGTCAAGGTGTACTCATAAGTCGAAAAGAAGTTTTAGACTTATATTAATTTAATAGTAGAGTGAAAGATATGATCGATAATCGGGATTAACACACTTTCATATCTCGTAATTGATCGGATCATATTGAGGAAGGGATTAAAGTTTCACGGTAAACGAACGAGTTTGGTTTTGTCATACCACGTGACATTTCTCGTCACATGTATTGCTCTAACACATTGCTAGATGTCAATCTGGGACGACGAGTGTAATTGTTGATAAATTAAAAGGGTGATTTAATTTATCGATTTTGATTAGATCAAAACAATATTTCACGTTGTTAGGTATCGTGATCGGAAACCTGATGGGTCGCACACAAAAAGATAATTAGAAGATTGTGATTTATCAATTAATTAATTTAGCAAGCGTTGGATAAATTAATTAATTTAGCTATATATTTATAGGCCCAAATTAATTAATTGGATTAATTAGTTCACGGACCGAATTTAATTAAAGGGTTTAATTAAATATTAGATCGAGTCAGGCCAAACCCGTTTGAGCTTATATAAATATGACTAGAGTTTTCAAATTCAGTAGAGATTTTTCATTATTCTTGTTAGCACAAGAAAAATCATAATACTACAATTTTGTTCTCTGTGTGGATTACCGTTGGAGGCTGGAAAATTGGACAGCTGTGGGAGACAGATCCAAGTTGCTGGAACAAAGATAAGGCAAAGGAGTTTGCAGATCATGAAAAGATATCACTTTTATCACAATTTTTATCTAAACACAAAGGCGATTCTTGGTGGGAATTGAAAATTATTTTAATTTTCCCTTGTGCATGTTAAGTAGATTCTCAACAGTGGTATCAGAGCCTACTTTGTGTATTGTTAAAAATTGTTTTGAATTTTTTAGAACAATCAAAAGTTGTTTTTGTTGTTGTTCTTGTTTCTAGCAATCACAAAATTAGTTTTATCTTCAAAATCAAATTTTGAAAAAAAAAAAAATCAGATCGAAAAACGGGTAGCACTGTCGCACACTGGCTGCACGGCGCGCGAGACGACGCTGGCAGTAGCGCGAAAGGTCGCGCTGCTATTGCAACGGTCTGCAGCAGCGCAGCCCTCTTCGTGCTACTGCAGAGGCAAGACGCCACTGCCTGAGAGCGGCATCTCTCGCCGCTGTCATTGTTAGGGAAAGGAGATGGCGCCACCAAGTAGATAAGGTGAATTTTTTTTCCTTTTCAAATTTTAGGGTTCCAGAGACGAGTGAGATGTGTTGGAAACGGGGGCTCCATCTGCAATTTATGAAATTTAAGGGGCCTGCCAGCAATTTGCTTTAAGGGGCCAAGTTTGCAATTATTTTAATGAAGGGCCTGCTTGCAATTTTCGAAATTGGGAGTTCCTCATTATAAATTTAAATTGGGTCAAGATGCAATTTTCAAAAGATTTTTGAATTTGGATTTTAAAAAGATTTTAAAATTGTATTTTAAATGGGTTTGACCTATAATTTTAATTTTGACCCAAATTAAAAACTTATTTAAAATTGATGAGTTTTTATATTTTCATTAAAATATGATTTTAACTTAAATATTAAATTTGACCCCAAATTGAATTTTATTTTATTTAGGAGTGTTATCTTATAATAAAATATTAATTCTATTAAAATTAGAGTTTGACTCTAATTTAATACTTAATTAAAATTCGATTTTAATTAATTATTCACCCAAATATGTTATTGAAGTTAGAATTGGATTCTAATTTGCTATTTAATTAAAATTTGATTTTAATTAAATTCTCTCGCCCTAAATTTCTTCTTGGAATTAGAGTTTGACTCTAATTTGCTATTTAATTAAAATTTGATTTTAATTAAATCAATTCACCCTAAAATTTGTTTCAATCAGAGTTGGACTCTAATTTGATATTTAATTAAAATTTTGATTTTAATTAAATTAATTCGCCCTAAATATTGGAATTAGAGTTAGACTCTAATTTTGTTATTTAATTAAAATTTGATTTTAATTAAATTCAACCGCCTTAAATCTTGAAATTAGAGTTTAATTCTAATTTTATATTTACTTAAATTATCCCGCCATATTATTGTTGAATTAGAGTTGGACTCTAATTCTGTATTTAATTAAAATTTGATTTTAATTAAATATGCCCGCTAATTAAATAATTGATTAATTAATTATTTAACTATTTCAATCCATTTGTTTAAAAGAGTTTAGACGACCTTAATTGTTAGAAACTTGAAATGTGTTTGCATATAATATTAGATATTATATAGGCATACATTTATGTGATGATTGTATTACTAGTGGACGATTATGGATTCGACCATGTGGATGTGTTATTGGTTGATTTTATTCTTGTCGTGTTTTGGGTTGGCGAGCCCGTTATTATTGTTATTATTATGGGTCTGCGAACTCTTAATCATTTTGGACCTGCGAGTCCGTTGTTAGTATTATTACTAATATGGGCCTGGGAGTCCAATTTCATTTAGACCTGCGTGTCAATTGGTATAGGATATAGGTTGTAACTGGACTAACTGAAGAAACAAGAAGATGAGGAGACTATGGATATGGTGCATTGATACTGTTTAATGACATATCCCCTAAGAATTGACCAACTAATCTTCCTTATGGCTCAAAAAAATTAGATAGTAAAAGTCCATAACCGTTCATACTATTTTATATATATATATATATATATATTTATTTATTTATTTATTTATTTATTTATTTGCATGGTAGATGTATAATAAAATATATATGATTGTTACAATGAGACCTTTGAATGCAAAATCCCTCCATAAAATATTAAGTCACATTTATAATCGCCTTCCATCATTATATTGAAAAATCAGAGTCTCAAATTGTCTCGACTTGTTGAATACACTCAAGGCTGCTCTATTAGGGATATGTTTGACACTATGAAATATTTGATATTTTTGAATGACGGGTTTAACTTAACTAAAATTTATCTTTTGTTGAGTACACTCAAGGAGATAAATTTTAGAGGTACGTTAAGCTAACACATACAATGTGTGAAGAGAAAGAGTTGTTAGCTTAATGATCTGAGAGTTGTATGGAGATACAATTGATAATAGTATCTATCTAAATATTATATTAAGACTTGTTGAGTACACTCAAGGTCTTACTATAATAGATGAAATCCCAGCCCACTAGGAGTCAAGTATGGACTCCATGAATTTATATAAAAGGGTCATAAATTCAGTTAAACAGTGGGAGCATAATTAATTTAATAAAATTTCATGTTAAATTAATTGATACATTTTATATATTATTCTTTTTCTTTTCGTCATTTACATTTATATTGAATCTTGAGTAACAATATGTTTTGAATAGCATACTGGATGCCAACAATCAAACTGAATTTTCTTGATTGGCACTGCAATCTGAGAATTGTTCTCAGGCATAAGAAACTTGATTATATCCCTGAGTAGTCCTTTTCTAGAGACATCTACATATGACTCGATCAAGAAAGAGGTGGCTGCTATAATAAACGCATTAATAACAATAGTACTGCAACGTATGTGATACTTGCAACTATGTCACATGAGTTACAGAAGCAACATGAGAGTATAGATGCTAACATGCTAACACATGATTTTTCATTTCAAAGAGTTGTACGGTAATAATCATGTGTGGAAGGATATGAAATTTCCAAACAACTATACCGATGCAAAGTGACAAAAGAATCTTCAGTCAATCCTCATGTACTGAAGATAATTGACATGAGAAATGTCTCAATTGAGTTCAATCATTAACTATGAACTAAGTATTGACTTATCCCTGCAATCTCTGTCATAGAGTTATTTATACTAATTGTGAATCATGATATGAATAAGCTCGAATGAATACTCATTAAGTTGCTTAACATGTTTAGAATTGTTAAGCCCTTTATCAAAGTTGGTAGTGGGCAAACCATTTATTCCTCTAAGAGTGTTAAGAGGAAATCTAAAGGGGCTTTAAGAAAGCATTCAATATGGTTAAGACAGTCTGAGCAAAGGACAATACTAAATCTAATGACCCTTGTCTTCGTTATAGAATGAAAGGCCATTGGAAGAAATATTGCAAGGCTTATGTCTATTTTAATAGCTTCTCAGGCATTAGGATACCAGATGTGGATATCATATTTATACAAATATGAAGAAACTAAATGGAGGTAAACCACTATAAGAGGGAGAAGTTAACCTACACGTTGAAGATAAGTAAATGTTGCTGCATTGCCTGTAGGAGCATACTTCTTGTTGTTACCTTTTGGCTTAGTATTGAAATTAGAAAAATGTTGCTTTGTACCCACTATAACTGGAACATTAAATGAGTTTTATGTTCGGACATGACCATTTTACTATTGAGGATAATTGTTGTTCTTGTTTATCTTGATAAAGATCTTAATGGTTATGGTAAATTACAAAAATATTTTTAATACTAAACATTCTATAATGATTATAAAAATTATAAGACATAAATGCGATAATCTAATTACTACCTAAATCTGGCATGACAGACTTTGTCATATAGATAAAATACAATTCCAAAGTTACATAGAGATGTATAATTGGAATCAATTGATTTTGACAAGTACAAATTAAGCATGTCTGATACAATGACCAAATCTTCTTTTACTTGAAAAGAAGAAAGGTCTGCATAATTACTGGTCTAATGCATACTGATATATATGGACTCATGTAAATTGATGTCAGGTAATGTTTATCTTATTTCATCAATGATCATATATACTTGATGAAATTGAAACATGAAACTCTTAAAAGGTTCAAAGGATTCAAATTGGAAGTAGAGAAACGAATAGATAGAGATATTCTCGCATCAAGATTTGATCGAGATGGGAATATCTTAAAGATGAAATTCTAGATTATCTAATACACTGCAGCAGTGGTGTATCTGAAAAGATGAATCATTAACTACTAGATATAATGCGATTAATAATAAGCCATGCAAACCTCCCAAAATCATTTTGAAATCATGCACTGATTGCAATGTGTTGCACACTAAATCATATCTCATCTAAATTGGTTAACAGAACTCCATACAAGTTATGGAAAGGCAATATTCTCAACTCATCTCATATGAAAGTTTGGGGTTATGACGCTTATTTGAAGCGCATTGAATCGGATAAATTTGAGCATATATATCCGATGAATACATTTTTGTGAAATATCCAAAACAAATATTTGGATATCAGTTCTATTAATCTATTGAGAAGAAAATCTTTGTCTCACGACATATCACCCTCTTAGAGAAAATGTTTACTCTAGGAGAGGACAGTGGGAACAAAATAGAATTTGAAAGAGTTCAAGAGTCCACAGATATAGTTAACCAAGTAGATGGATCTGAGTTTTATCCTATATTTGATATGGGACATATTCTTAATCAGGGAGTAGAGACTCCTGAGGACATGTCAACTCTATGTGAGTCTAGTAGGATCATTCAACCTTCAAGAATGTGCAAATTCGTGATTACTAATCAGGTATTACTAATCCAGGATGATGAACCTATTAATTGCACAAAAATAAAGTCAAGTGTTGACTTAAAAGAGACAGCAAGAGGCCATGAAATTTGAGATGAACTCGGCATATGTGAACAAGGTTTGGACCTTGGTCGAGCCTCCTGATGGAATAAAACCCATAAAGTTTTGTAAATAATTTACAAGGAAAAGGTCGATATGGATGGGAATATTCATATATACAAAGCAAGGCTAGTAGCAAAGGTTAAGTGTTGACTTTGGTGAAACCTTTCTCCTGTAGCCTTGCTGAAGTCCATTCGAGTTTTGCTTGCAACAGTTACATATTGTGATTATAGGTTAAGAGAAATCTCTTGGAGCTGAAATCTTCGATTTGATGGAAAAGTCAAAGTGTTTGATTTTTTCAAATTTGAAGATGAATTGTGTGTTTACAAGAAGATAGTTGGAGCATTGTCGTATTCCTAATATTATAGAAGACGACATCTCTATGTTTCAATCGTTGAAATAATGGTTGTTAAAAGATTTATTTGTGAACGATATAGGAGAAGCAACTTGATCTATAGAGGTAGATCTAGAAGATTGCTTAACTCATCCCAATTTACATAGATGATTTTAAGAGGTATGTTGGAACGGTTCCAAACGTGAAGCAATCATTGATTCAATAGTAGAAACTTAATACATAATTACTTCAGAAGTAGCAAATAGTTGCAATGTGGATTATGATATTTATAAATGAACTTGGAGTAGTTCCTGATATTATTGATCACATACCATCATTGTATTGTGATAACAATAGAACCATCGCGAAAGTGAATGAACTAAGGTCTCATTAATGATCCAAACATATATTAAAGTGGTATAATCTCATTAGAGAGGTAATACATAGAAATGACGTAAAGAAAAGAACGAATTCCCACATTTGCCAATATTGCAGATCGACTAACAAAGAGTCGTCGTAGCATAAACATGATTGCCATGTAGACTCTTATGATATTGGATACATAAGTGATTGAATCTAGTGCAAGTGGGAGTTTGTAAGTATTATGCCCTAGGTCCAATCAACCTTGGACATAAATACTTTTGATATATAATTAATGCAATTTAATGGCAGATCTATTATTTAATTAATAGACAATTAAGTGCATGTTTGTTTCTCATTTTCATAGTAAAAATGCATTTTGTAATAGTGATTGTTGAAAAATGTGTGGTTAAAAAATAAGAAAAAGTTTTAGTTTTGCGTGTAATATTATTTTATTGAAGAGTGTATGGTTGAAAATAAAAGAGAGAAAAATGTATTTTGGGAAAAATGGGTACCAAACAAGGGCTAAATTAAATAATAGAGTCCGTATATTCAAATCTTCGTAATTTGTTAATCACAAGGAGTTGTGATTGTGAAATACAAATTACATATGATTGAATCTTAAATCATCCGTGATCGTAAGTAATAACGAGATATGGATATCGTTATTACGGATAAACCATCACGTGTGGCATTTCTTACTTGTGAAGTAAGTAGCTGATCTCACAAGTTAAAGTGTTGTGACACTTAAATGCACACGTGGATGTTTTGTTATAGAACAAGACATTGGAGACCCGCCGAGAGATTCCACATGGATAACTATCTAAGTGTCAGTGGTTAATCTCTAACGTTCGGTAGTGGAGTTGGTCCTTTTGACTTAAGGTTGTCATAGTACCTTATATGAGGACGGTCATGCTTTGACGGTGTTGGATGTTGCTCTGCCAAGGGCCACTAATACGACATCGTTTGGGTATGTCAAGAATCATATGAAGGTTGTGAATGACCAATAGAGGATTCGTCACTCTTAGATAGTAAGAGATTATGATCCATATTTCATTCGATTAAATCGATAACGAAATCATTGGTCAATGTGTACTCATAAGTCGAAAATGAGTTTTCGACTTATATTGACTTAATAGTAGAGTGAAAGATATGATCGATAATCGGGATTGACACACTTTCATATCTCATAATTGATCAGATCATATTGAGGAAGGGATTAAAGTTTCACGGTAAATGAACGAGTTTGGTTTTGTCATACCACGTGACATTTCCCGTCACATGTATTGCCCTGACACGTTGCTAGATGTCAATCTGGGATGGCAAGTGTGAATTGTTGATAAATTAAAATGGTGATTTAATTTATCGATTTTGATTAAATCAAAATAATATTTTACTTCGTTAGGCATCTTAATCGTGAACCTGATGGGTCGCACACAAAAAGAGAATTAGAAGATTGTGATTTATCAATTAATTAATTTAACAAGAGTTGGATAAATTAATTAATTGGGTTATATATTTATAGGCTCGAATTAATTAATTGGATTAATTAGTTCACGGATCGAATTTAATTAAAGGGGTTAATTAAATATTGGACCGAATCAGGCCATGCCCGTTTGGGCTTATATAAATATGACTAGAGTTTTCAAATTCAGTAGAGATTTTTCATTATTCTTGTTAGTATAAGAAAAACTCTAATACTACAATCTTGTTCTCTGTGTATGGATCGCCGTTGGAGGCTGGATAATTGGACAGTTGTGAGAGACAGATCCAAGTAGCAGGAATAAAGATAAGGCAAATGAGTTTGCAGATCGTGAAAAGATATCACTTTTATCACAATTTCTATCTAAACACAAAGGCGATTACTGGTGGGAATCGAAAATTATTTTAATTTTTCGCTGTGTATGTTAAGTAAATTTCCAACAATCATTACTATGGTCACGAACCTTCTTATTAAAATCATAAAGTAGAGTAGTTGTCTCTAGTGTCTTTGTAATAGGACGTTTCATTGAGAAAATAACTTACAATAATATTTGATACGCCTTAAGTTTGGGGATTTCGTTTGACTAACAAAACACGTTATAGACTCGCGGTATTTATAATATATTGGGAAATTTGTTTGGAAATAACCAAAAAAAAAAAAATTATAAATTAATTTTTGTTACTGAATTATTTATAGTATTTGAATTCGTACGTATATAGCTCGAACATGCGTAATATCTTTGTTTATAGCAATCAAATATGTACCAAGAGTTGAATTCCAATTAGAATAGAGACCATTTTATTTGGCAGATTCCATTTGACAATACCGAATAAAAAAATTTGTAATGTAGACATGCCAAGCATATTCATGAATTTTTTTTTTATTTGGTTTTGAATGGTTGAAGTCAGAGTCATGTGGCCTTAATCATTGGGTTAGTGTTATAAAAATGGATCAATACCGAAATTATTTGGTTTGAATTATAAAGGTGGATGAATAATGAAATATTCTTTAAAGATATCTGTAATCAATTTGAATTTTTAAAGACATTTAAAGACTTTTTTAAAGTGGATGATTATTAAAGAATTTAATAAACTTTTATTAACTTTTACATAATCAAAGAAAGTTTTTCATTGATTTCTACAGACTTTAGTTAAATAATTTTATAGAATTTGTTTGACTTTTGCAGACTTTCATTTTAGAAAATAATCTTGAACATAATTTATCACACATCCTTGTTTTATTGAAATATATATTGTGTGCGCTGAAATATAATAATATTCAGAATTGCTAATGTGTTGATAAGAACACACAGTAACAAAATTATATTTTTCATGTCAATAGAAATAATTTTTTAAAAAAGATTATAAAAAATATAAATAGCCATAATTAAAAAAATAAAAAACCAAAATATTTAAAAAAATTATAAATTCCAATACTCTTTGATAAAGAATATTATCAATAAGTTCAAATTTATAGATTTTTACTCAATAAACAAGCAACAAATATATAAAATTTTAATTACAAATAATTCTATTTTTTTTAATAAAATTTTAGTTAAAAGTTAATCTTTCTCCATAGAAAATTTAGAGGAAACAACGAAAAAGAAGATAGAGAGAAATCTTATATGATTTTTTTATTTACAAATTGATATTTTTCATAGAAAAAAAGGAGAAATTATAAAAGAGAGAGAAAAATGATATGAAAATATTAAAATAATGACAACAACAACATGTAGAAAAAAGACAAAAATATTGATTTTTGAATCATGATTTTAGTGTTTGTAAAATAAACAAGGAAAGAAAAATATTTTACATTGAACACGTTTTTCCTTCTTTCTTTTTTGTCGGTGAAAGTCTTTAAAAAAATCGGGAATGAAAAGTAGAATTTTTATAAGATTTTGTATTTGTACATTCTGCTTAAAGTTACTACATGAAAGATTACATACGCCCCTCGAAGCAATCAACCATGGCAGAATTTAAGGGGATGCTCTATTTGTGTTTGAGTTTTGAATTTATTATGAGTTTTGTGCTTTAAATGTCTTTTTTGAAATTGTTGAAAATACGTTCTTTTTGCCAATTTGGAAAAATATTTTTTAAAGCATGAAAATTAAAAACGTGTTCTTTTCTGGAAATCAAAATTGTCATTTTCTCTTCTCCATCCACCATGAGCTACCGTCTTCAACCTCACAAATCGACCACTACCCGACTTCCGGCCACCGTCGCCACTAGATTTTTGCACCAACACCATCTCCTCATCAATCTCCACTAACCCTACACAAACAACAACCCCAAATGACAGTAAAATCAAGCCAATTACCGTCCAAAAACAACCACTCACGAACAATTTTCTACCAAATTCGACCAACTTAGTTGCTGCCCATGTTAATTACACCCCACAAGTCGATCAAGTTTAGCAAGGCATGTCCATACATGGTATTATGACAACAAACAACATAGAAAATCGAAATCTACAGCAGAAATTCGACATAGCAAACTCGCAGTTGACAAACGGATTCAGCAATGAATAGGTCGCCTCCATCAACCACGTCGTGAGGAACTGTAGCTTATCTCCGTTCGATCGTCAACAGAGACGGGCATCCATAGACGGCGAAGGAAAAGAAGGAATCCAACTACTTCCAGAAGAGAGAGACGGGGGACTTGAAAGTGGGAGCGTTTTTCGTGTTTTCAAGTTTTTCTATTTTTGCAAAGAAAACATCCAAAACGAAAAAAAACATCATTTTGTGTTTTTAGTACAATTTTTTTTTTTTTAAAACGCGTTTTTGAAAATGGGAAAAAGAACGCGTTCTCACCGTTTCGGATAACTGAAAATAGAAAACGGCCAATAACAACAAAGAGAACGCACCTTAAATTATTTCCTTTCTACCTTTAGCCTAACAATGTTATCTGTTAACGTTCTCTTTTCTTCGAAAGAACTCATTAGAAAAGGCCCAAAGCCCAAGTCCTCTCATTGCCCTACGTGACTTGGCAGAATATGATATAAACTATCAAATGTGATATGAACTATCAAAATAAAAGAGTAATATTACAAATACCAGTTTAAGTAACAATTGCATGTCATTACACGATAGATTTACTTAAATATAATATCATTTGATTCATTTAATTGAATCTATCAAGTGTGACCACGTAAACTGGTGTTCTAGTACTACTGATACTAGATAATATTATTCAAAATAAAGTAGTAAGCATCATTTACGATAAGGACTACTAGAGTTTTGTAACTTGTTTGTTTGCTTAGCTTTCATCCTAAGTGCTTTTTTTTTCTTTTTTTCTTTTTTTGGGGGGCAATTAGGCACTGTTTGAGCTCCATTTTAAGGAAAATATATTTTGAAATAGTGATTTTTTTTATTTGTTTAAAAAACATGGAATTTTTTTGAGTTTATGTGAAATTATTTTATGAAAGATGGGGTTGAAAATAAATTTGGGGAAAGATGGAGCTCAAACATAGACTTAATGCTCTACTTAAAATCCTCATTCGTAGATTTACCTAGTGGTCATTGATGATCCGTGTGCGCGTGCATGCATGTGTATATGGATGGGCATGTTTGACATGGCTTTTAAGAAGTTAAAATGAATTTTTGAGGCTCAAAATTTGTTTTTGAACCCATTTGACATGAAACTACCTTAATTTTTGTTTGGAACCTAATTCTTAATAGAGTTTCTTATTCCAGGAATATTTTAGAGGAAGTCATATTTGACCAACTTTCTCTAAAAGATCTTCTAGTTAAAAGAAACACTTTCATAAAATTAGCTAATCGGACCCTAATTTTATAAAAATGTTTCTTCTAAGTAAAGAGTTTTTAGAAAAAGTTGGTCCAATTTAGTTTTCTTTAAAAACATTTTCGAAATAGAAAATTCTTTTAAAATTTAGTTTACAAACAAAAACTAAAGTTGCTTTTTCAAGAAACCCTTCCGCAAGAAGTAAATGTAAAAGCAAAAGTCATGTCAAATTGACTCAATGAAATCTAGTTATTAGCTTGAGGTACTTGACCTTTTTCAAGCGTCTTGCCAACCCTCTTTTAAGCGATTGTTAAGCCTTCGTTTGATAATTAGTAAAAGTTTCTACCAAAACACTTATATTATTACTCATTTATTCTTTACACATTTTGTGAGAATTACTATTATTCATGCCCAGGGATGGCAATGGGCTCGTCAACTCGGCTTGAAAAAAGCTCGAGCCCGCCCGACTTGAGGCTTGAAAGAATCGAGCCTCATTTTGGGGTGTCGGGCAAAGACCGAGCCGGCCCGTGTGACTCGTCAGATCGAGCTCACCAGCCTATATTTAAAAAAAAAAAGAAATTTAAAGGCAGCAGCACGCTGCCTTAAAATAAGGCAGCACACCAGCTACCATGTGTTCTAGGGGAAAAAACACCAAAACGGAAAGGCTCGAGCCGAAAGTTCGGGTTGAGCCTAATTTTTTTGGCCGAGTAAACCTAATTTTTTTGGCCGAGTAGCTTGGGCCTGAAAAAAGGCACGATCATTTTACTCGAGCCAAGCCCAACCTAAAATTTCGGCTCGCAAACCGACTCGACTCGTTGACATCTCTATTCATGCCCCTGTTTGGCCCCTATTATTTTTCATTAAATTATAATTTATTTTTATCAAATATGTATTATTCAATAAAATAATATTACACGTAAATTAAAAAAAAAAAATTCTTTCTTTTTTAACCACACATTTTCAAAAAAATAAATAAATCAATTGTGATATATGCATAGTTATCAAACCCGGACCGGACCGGCCAGTTCGACCCAAAAATCGTCGAACCAGACCATGGTCCGGTCCGAGTTGCTTAATTTTTTAACTATGTTGCTGAATCTCTAAAAACCCAAAGGAACCACCGATTTTTCACTGAACCGCTGACCCAACAACTAATAAACCGCCCGGTCCACAAACTTCATTTAAAATCCCATTTATCCTTCTCCTTCACAATCCTAAGCAGTAAGCCCTATTCCCATTCCTGTAGAAGAGCAGGCGGCAGCATTCCTTGGAATTTCATTCCCTAAAATCCAAATCCTCAAATTTCAAGTTGTATTAGATGGAAGAAGAAGATGTGAGTTTAAATTTTATGAGTTTCTTTGTAAATTTCAGTTTTTCCCCCTCAAATTATGCGCGAAAATATATCTTCAAATTGGTGATTTTTGAAAGATTTTTACCTCAACTTCAACGACCTACCTGTCTGTATGTTCTATGTTGTATACTTTACTTGATTTTTATCTGAATTTCATGCTTAAAATATATCTTAATGGAGTATGAATGAATTAATTTCAAATGAGTATTTCCCTTTATTTAGGTATCTTGAACATTTTTTTTGAACTGCTGCAAAATCGGTGTTATACAATATATATTGAGGCAAAGCAGTATTTCCCCTCTCTTGGAGTACAAAACTACGTCTTCATATAGATTCCTGTAAATCAGTTTTAAAGGGGAAAAGGAACTTATTTAGCAACTAAGATAACAAAAACAGGATGCCTATGTTCTGGAGAATTTTGGGCCAATATGCTTTGTAGATTCTTATTTTTAATATAGAATCCAACTTACAAGACAGGATGCCTATGTTCTGGACTCTTTTGGTTCACCAATTTTAGCTATTAATTTTATTGGATAATGGAAAATATAATGATGTTAATTTTCAGCTGATTTCTTTTTGGACCAGCAAATTTTTGGTCATATGCCGTCTACCGTTTGGATTGACTGCATTAGTGCCATTTATTTTAACTATGCATGATTAATATTGTTATACTTTCCTTGAGAACCACAGGCTTTCTGCCTTTATCATCACTTCTCTTTGATCATTGGCTAGTATTTTGTTGAATCATGCTACTGGAGAATTTTGTGGGAGCTGATCATGTTTGTGTTATCATCTAGCATCTTTAATTTCAACATTACCGAAAAATACTGATTATATGATTTACCTTATGATTTGTGCCACCTTATGATTTTCCTTACCTTATGATTTGAGTGCATGCTCTATACAAAATGATAAAAATGATGGTAATTGTTTGATTGATGCTATTACTTTTTTTTTTCTTTTTATTAAAGTATATATGATGTAACGTTGAAATTTAAAACTATTTTCAGATGAATTACATTTTTATGATCTTGATCTTGATTGTGATGGAAATGACGACAATGGAAATGATACAAACAACGAAAATGAGGATTTTAGTATGACTGAGACTCCATCATTGGCGCAAGGCGAAGGAATTGAAGAATTTATGTCCGAGACCCCAACATGGATGCGCTCTAACTCTTCTTAATTGAGAAAATATTAACTAACTTCAAATAATTTATTTTGTTAACATGTTCTTTATCCAAGTTTAACTTTTAGTTGATGGTTTTACTTTT
>NC_036250.1:2341261-2410102 GCF_002742605.1 Olea europaea var. sylvestris
ATACAACTATTGAGAAAAGTCAAGGAAAAGGAATGGGAGCTAAACATTTGAAAGAACAAAAAGGAATTGGTTCTTACTTCATGCCAAGAACAGGACCTGGTAACCAACCTACTATCAAAAGTGTTCTTCAAAGCAAAGAAGCTATAGAGAAATGTGACCTCACTATATCCAAGTGGATGATTGATTCGTGTATTCCTTTTAATGCTGTAAATTCTGTGTATTATCAACAAAGTATAGATGTCATAGCTAGTATGAGCCCTGGCTATAAAGGATCGAACTTTCATAGTCTTCGTGGTTATTTATTGGCTAAAAATGTTGAGGAGGTTCAGAAGTATGTTGAAAGCTATCGTTCAACGTGGAAAATGACTGGTTGCACAATTATGGCTGATGGTTGGACAGATCAATGTAAAAGAACTCTTATTAACTTTTTAGTTTATTGTCCAAAAGGATCAGTATTCTTAAAATCAGTAGATGCTTCAGATGAATCAAAAAGTGCTGACATGTTATACAAGTTATTTCGAGATGTTGTGTTATTTGTAGGTTCAGAATATGTGGTCCATATGGTGACGGACAATGCTGCAAACTATGTTGCCGCTGGTAGGTTATTGGAGCGAGAGTTTCAAACATTATTTTGGTCTCCATGTGCAGCTCATTGCATTAATCTAATGTTTCATGATATTGGTAAGCTTGATGAAGTTAGTAATGTCGTATCTCAAGCATCAAAAATAACAAAATACATATACAACCATTGCTACCCATTGCATTTGATGAGGAAGTTTACTGGAAGAAAGGAAATACTCCGACCCGCTCCTACTCGTTTTGCTACTAACTTTATTGCTCTACAAAGCATATTGGCTCAAAAGGATCCATTAAGAGCAATGGTGACATCTAGAGAATGGGCTTTATCAGCATATGCAAAGGAAAGTAAAGGAAAACGATTTGTTGATGAAGTACTTGATTCTATGTTTTGGAAATAGTGCTCTACTATTGTGCAACTTACTGAGCCTCTCGTTCGTGTTCTAAGGATTGTTGATAGTGATGAAAAGCCTTCGATGGGCTACTTGTATGAAGCTATTCATGTGGCAAAAAGTGAGATGGAGCGCAGATTTCAAAGAATGAAGAATAGAGTGGCTTCTTATTTGCAAATTATTCAGAATCGATGGGATAGTCAATTGCGTAAAAATCTTCATGCCGCTGGCTATTGGTTGAACCCTTCTTTCCAATACAATAATCCTGATATGGAAAATCATAAACAAACTATATCAGGACTTTTAGATGTAATCGAGAGATATGCTTATGGTCAACCTGATTTAAGAAGCAAATTGACCTGTGAAATGAGATTATTTAGGCAAGCACATGGTGACTTTGGACGTTTATCAGCACTAGCAGATCGTCATAAAATGGGTCCTGATAAATTTTTATTCTCATGTTATGTACTTTGTTATGTTATATAATTCAAATTTTAGTTTATGTAACATATGTCTATTTTATTTTCTTTTTGTTTTGGGACAGATGAATGGTGGATGTGTTATGGTAGTAGTGTACCAAATCTACAAACACTTGCAATTCGAGTACTAAGTCAAACATGTAGTTCGTCAGGTTGTGAGAGAAATTGGAGTATGTTTGAACATATTCATTCTAAAAAGAGAAATAGACTTGAGCACCGAAGACTTAATGATCTTGTTTATGTGCACTACAATTTACGATTGCAACAACGGTAATGTTATTTAAATAAATCATTTCATCCTTCCGTGTTTTTTTTTTTTCATTTTAAGATTTTGCTTCCTTTTACTAGAATTATATTTTGATTAATTATAAATTGGATAATAAACTTAGTTTAGGAATTATTTCAAAAGTCGAAATTATGATCCTATCGACTTCGAACGGTTTGGCGTTTATGGCAATTGGGTATTAGAGGAGGAGCCACCGAATATGGTAGATGATGAGTTGGAGACATTTCGTCGTGATTTGAGTGCACGCTCTATACAAAATGATAAAAACGATGGTAATTGTTTGATTGATGCTATTACTTTTTTTTGTCTTTTTATTAAAGTATATATGATGTAACGTTGAAATTTAAAACTATTTTCAGATGAATTACATTTTGATGATCTTGATCTTGATTGTGATGGAAATGACGACAATGGAAATGATACAAACAACGAAAATGAGGATTTTAGTATGACTGAGACTCCATCATTGGTGCAAGGCGAAGGAATTGAAGAATTTATGTCCAAGACCCCAACATGGATGCGCTCTAACTCTTCTTAATTGAGAAAATATTGACTAACTTCAAATAATTTATTTTGTTAACATGTTCTTTATCCACGTTTAACTTTTAGTTGATGGTTTTACTTTTGCAAGAATATTTTTAAAGCATATGAAGCTATCTTGTTAAACCTTGCCATATGAAGTAGTTTTTTTTTTTTTAATCATTGATTTTAGTTTTTATTGTTTAAAGTCCATATTTGACTATATATGATCCACAATTTGTGAAATTGGAATACAAATAGATATTTAATTAACAAAATAATATGAGGTTAATTTAGGTATTAGTAGAAAATGGGAAAAAAAAAATTTATTCAATGGAAATAGGCAATAATATTTTTAATAGGAATTGACCCACCGGTTGAAACGCCGGGTCACCGGTTAAACCACTGACCCATTGACCCACTGCATTGTCCGGGTCGATGTCCGGGTCGAGTTTGATAACTATGGATATATGTATATAATAATTTACATGATGATTTACATATTGATGATGCGATAAGAAAAGATTAAGTCGGTGTTTTTCGTCAACCAAATAGAAAACTTTCCAACCCTTTTTTGACATCTGTATGTAAAATTATTATGTAGCTCCATTATGTACAAATAACATCATTCCAAAAAAAATAATTATTCCTCTCATTGATATGAGGAATAACAGGTGCCAAACAGGGGCCATATCACTATTCATCTTTATAAATTTGTCAAATCAATGATACTTCATAAAACTTCAGTTTGGTAAATATTTTAATCTAGATTTTAGTGTAAGTCAAAATCAACAACAATCTTGCTACAGCGACAAAGTCAATGATTGACGCAATGACAGAATGATTACGTGTTAATACATAATTGGATCGTTAAAAAAAAAAAAATCCCAACACCCAACCTATCCTGTCATTTACCTTGGTCAAGGAGTATTATTCAAATCAACAATTAACTTTTACCTTGGCCAAGGACCCACAACTTTTCAACTTAACATTTTAAATTTTTTTTTATCAAAATTTACTAAAAATTAGTTTTTTATTCTCATCAAACAAGGGCTAAATGAACTATAATACTGTGTTAATTTGGCATTCAGTTAGCAAATTTATAAATAGTTTGTAAAGAGAAACACTAGTGAGCTCTATGAAATGTATGGATAATGAAGAATAATAATTATGAACGTGTGATTAGCATTATTATTTGACTTTGGTTGAATTTATATACGATTTATAAATAAATGTATATCTAAACATAGGCTTAAGTTTACAAGTCTATTTAAATCTCTCTTGTTCCAGTTTCATTTTGTCGATATTATATATTTATTATTGCGCGCAACATTAATCGAGTGGGATTTGAAGGCACCACGAAATCTTGATTTTACAAGGGACTTATCGATTAAAAATATATGGATCATATTAAAGAAAACAATTGTTCGGTACATAGATCAAAAATGATATGTAAAAATTGTTCACTTGAAAAAAAAAAAGAAAAAGAAAAGAAAAGAAAAGAAAAGGGTTGAGTTATCTAACTTCTTATAAAAAGGGGAATAAGATGTTACTGTAGATGGAACAGTAAATTAATCCGAAAATACTGTACAAGAGAAGAAAATAACATCATTTTTTGTACCTTTTTTTTATTGGTTTCTGCTAATACCATATCGTTCCATTTTTTCACTCCTACGATCATTCCTATGCTCTTCTTCTGACTTGATGGAGGCGAAAGAAAACCGTCGAGATAATCAAAAAATAACTACACCGCCTTTTCTTCATCCTTCTGCGATTTGGGTCGACACTCCTTCATGTGGGCACTCCTAAAGCATCCGTTGAATTATTGTTTGCTGGAATTGTTCACCACTTCTTGCTTTTATGGTGGCTTGACTTGTGCATTCACCAGTGGTAAATGATTCTATTCTCCATTCATTTATTTATTTCATGTCTTCTTTTATAAAAAAATTGCTAATTGAGATAGAGGTTTTATGGTTTTCTTCTTTAAGTTTATTCTTCAATCGTATCAACCCATTTACTATTATCTTGTACCCATCATTCGGTGCCGTATCGGTTCAATCAAAGAAATTGCAAGCCTTACACATTCCATAGGATCGGTCTCTGTCCATGAAGTCTTCACATGTCCCAAATGCCCACAATAATGATAGTACAAGAATGACTAATTAAGAAGGGGTGAATTGGTTTTTGAAACTTTTTCGAAAATTAATCTTTTATCATACAAGTTAAGAACAAAGAGATCAATCAAATAATAAACATAAATAAAATAATGATAAGTAAAGAGAAGAGAGTGTACAAACGATATAATTATGAAGTTTCGATCCAAACCAATGATCTATATTGATTGACTTATGGTGCAATCAAAACCCTTACAACTCTTTCGATAACTTACAAAAAGGAGCACCAATTCTTATATACTATTGAACTTTTACGATGAAACTTCGAATGAGAGATACATTATTGACACATAAAATACTTTTGCAATCACCAGGTTAAAATATGGATTTATTGTGTGGTGTTAAAATTTTTTTAAATAATCATAATAAATTTTCTTATTATGCTAATAAAATTACAATAATTTTTTTTTTCAAATAGCATAAAAAATCAATTTTATCTTCAACAAAAAAACACATTTAAAAATTAGCAATTTCATAACCACTTTTTTTTTAAATCCCCGAAAATACAATTATGAAAAAGGAAACAATATTGAATTACAAAAACCAATATCTGCCGTATTAAAAACAATATGTGCAGTAAATACGGTATGATACAAATGCGAGATGTTGCAAATACGGTATACTGTAATACGGTATGATGCAAATATGGTATGTTGTAAATACGGTATGTTGCATATACGATATGTTGCAAATACGGTATAATGCAAATACAATATGCTGTAACTACGGTAAGCTATAAATACTGATTGCTGCAGATATGGTATACGTAAATACGATTGGCACCGTTTGCAGCCTACTTACTGTATTTGCAGGCAACTTACCGTATTTACAGCTTATCGCATATGCTGCCTAACATATTTGCAGCTTACCGTATATATGCTACCTATCATATTTGCAACTTACCGTATATACTCATTTTTGTACTTACAAATATCGAGAATGCAGAGCACCGTACATTCACTTTCCAAACTGAATGTCAGAAAAAATTCCAAATGTTTATCTTTTCGACATAAGTATAAAATAAATATTAAAATATATGAAAGACAAACTATAAATGCATATGAATATGCAAGTTGATTTATAAGTTTGTGCTCAATCTTCAATTTTTCAATATTGAATTAGAAATATAATCTTTACATTCATCTCAATCATATCAACATTATCAAAAAATACAGATAAAATAGTTTGTATATTTCTTATTCAAATATGAAATATACAAGCATATTTTTTTTTAGAAAGCACAATATTGTTGCAATTGTAAAAATTATTTGTAATTATTTTCTTATATCATGAAAAATATTTTTAGATATCGTTTCAAAAACCTTCCCAAAAACTAAAATTCATACGCTAATAAAAATAGGATAAATACAAAATTCGTGCAACGTACGTGATAGTGACTAGTTTATAAAGTGCACACATCCAAGTTGACATGATTTGATTTATGAGAAAATTGTTTTTTTTTTTAAATTATTCAACCCCGTTTGATTCTCGTTTTGGGGGTAAAGAATTTATTTTGAATAATAAATTAATGAAGAATATGCTGTTAAAAATTAAAATTTATGTGTAATATTATTTTATTAAAAAATATGTGATTGAAAATGAATTTTCAAATAAATGGAACTCAAACAAGGGCTCAATAACGTGTTACCACGGGACACAATGCATACAGTAATAATCGAGGAAAAAAAAAAAGGCAAAAAGTTTCAGCCATACGGCCAAATCGGCAAATCCGTTGACTTGGCACCTCGGTCTACACTGCAGACGAGAAATCAAGTCTTCATCATTGATCATTCACCCACCGTTGATGGTGGTGGTTCTCTTATTCTCTCTTCTCATTCAACACCTAAATTTTCATTACCCACGAAACCCTCTCAATTTCATTACCCATAAATTAAATCTGTAGTTTTATCTCTATAATCTGTATGTAAAGAAATGGACGAACACCTTCAAGCAGTTTTAGCCGCCATGGCCAGTTTCTTTTTGGTGACTTTAATTCTATTCATTATCTTGGTAATTTGTAAAAGCGGCTCAAACCGACACCGTGTTGACAGCTCTATTTCCCGGGACCGTACCCGTAATCGGGGCCAAACAAGGAGCATAACAGTTCCCAAAACAGAGCTCTCCTCAACATCAGTAAGTGAAAGCGCGACTTTTGACCCGGATTTAAACCGGATATCCATGCAGGAACTCATCCACGCGACACGTAACTTCTCGCCGGATCTTATCATTGGGGACGGTAGCTTCGGCCTCGTGTACAAGGCCCGACTCAACTCCGGCACGGTCGTTGCCGTTAAAAAACTGGACGCGGATGCTTTTCAGGGCTACAGGGAGTTTCGGGCCGAAATGGAAACTTTAGGAAAGATCCTTCACCCGAATATAGTTAAGATACTCGGATACTGTGCAACGGGTAAGGATCGGGTCTTGATTTACGAGTTTATTGAGAAGGGGAATCTCGACCAATGGCTTTACGACTCGTCATCATCGTCGGCGGACGACGGCTATGATGTTGAAACAAGGTTGCCTTTATCTTGGGATACGAGAATCAAAATCATTAGGGGAGTGGCCGAGGGGCTTGCTTTTATGCACATTTCGGATACACCAATAATTCACAGAGACATTAAGGCCAGCAATGTTTTATTGGACGAGAATTTCGAGGCACATATTGCCGATTTCGGATTGGCTAGGCGTATCGAGCAGTCCCACTCTCACGTTTCCACTCAAGTAGCCGGAACGATGGGGTACATGCCGCCGGAGTACTTCCACGGCACAATTGCGACCGTGATGGGAGATGTCTATAGCTTTGGCGTACTAATGTTGGAAATTATCACGGGGAGGCGGCCTAGTTTTCCGTTTCCAGGAGAGGATGGAAAAGAAGTTCGGTTGATGGAGTGGATAAATAAGATGGCCAAGCAAGATCTATATATGGAAATGGTGGATGCTAGCATTTCAAAAGATGGACTAAAGGAAAGCACGGTAAAGGAGATTTTCCAAATTGGTTTAAAATGTACTAATGAGAATTTCAAGTTTAGGCCTACTATGAAAGAAGTTGGCAAGGATTTGGATAAGATTTTGGCGTCGAACTGAATGTCGAGGTGGTTAATCATATGCAAGTTATTAAGGTAATCGCAAAAGCGTAATACTTTAACTGCATACCATGTAGCTGCTACTATTTTGATAACGTTGGAGGTGTGTAGTGCAATTTCTTGAATTATAGTATGAACACTGTCTGCTTTGTTCCACTTGCTGTATTTGTACACTATTTTGGAAACAACGGTTGGTTATTTATTTGTGTGGGAAACAGGGTATCTTTATCGCGGATACTGAATATTGGGAATTTGAACATAAAATAGATAAGAGTTGATAAAAAATGAAACCAATATCAAAAGCCTTTATTGATTCTTAACCATTACAAGTAAATTCAATAGAAAATCAGAACTTTCAAGCTTCCTTCCAGAAAATCAAATAGCATATGAGTTGAATTTAAATCAGAAGGATTTTTAGATGAAAAGTTTATTAAGTTTAGACAAAGGAATAAGCGCTACCAAGAATGAACCAACTAAGTCTAGCTCTGTTGCCCAATTTTGCTCTTTTGCAATAAAATCTTGACATTTCACTATAATTTTGAGGTGTCAAAATACCTCAAAATTATAGAGTCGACACCTCAAGGATTGTAGTGATGTTCACTGAAATTTTGACACTTCATAATTGTAGTGACTGGCCAACAAGATTTTATCGAGACGATAGCATATTTGGACACGAATTGACTACAGAAGTCAAAATGACTAGCTTTACAATATTTCTAAAAAGTCGAGAACCAAAAAGTTCACCAAACTTAATTTTCGTGGCATCAAATGATCCAGAAACGAAAAGAAAAAAGAGGATTGCTGCATATAACATGTTTACCAGAGAAGGTGAAGTTAAAGCTTTCATTTTATGCTGGATTACTTGTTTGAAGAACTTATTTTTCAAATAATTAAATTTGAGTTCTCAGCTTAACATGTATTCTTTGTTTCCTGTTTGACAATGCACTTGAATGCAGCCTGTGGCACTGAAATAGATCGAGTATTCTGGTGCTTTGACAAAGAAAAAGTATGCAATATGCAAGAAAAGAATAGTAATGTATTTTTAATTTGTACATTAAGAAAGTATTCAATCATGGTCAGTACTTAATTATCAATCTTGGCATTATCTGTTGAATCACAATGATTTTATATAAATAATTAAAGGAAAAACATGGCAGCAAAAAAGAAAGCAAAAATTAAGTTGAATAATGCGTAAAGATATCTCAGTTTAATCGTTCCACAGTTCTTAATTATCAACTGCATGTAGTTTCAATAGGCTTTTCTTTTCCACACTTCGAAATTCTCTGGTGGAAACCGACCTTTGGACTTGATCCAATCTATACATGTGATCATAGTTTTTGTTGTAGTTGGTTGCGCGGTTTCTGATATTGGGCAGTGGAGGATGGTTCTGGATATTCTTGGCAGCACTAGGATGATATTCAGTTACCGAAGAAGATAAATGGGGCGGGGTCCCTTCTTTCTCTGATGGCTTTACACTTGAGGTACTGTTAGTCGTGCTGCTCCCCGGTTCCAGGCTAAAGACTGATATATCCGCACTTGTCTGTGCCTCCTGAAAGGTATCACAATAGATTTTGATAAGATTTTCATCTTTTAATGATGCTCACCGATTCTTGGGCTACTGACTCTGAGTGAAGTCATAACAAGGTAGGGTGTACTCAGAATTCTTGAGGTTTTCCTACTAAAGAACGGCCTTAATATCTAACAATTTTGCATTCACAGATCACAATTGTTAATCATTCGTGCTCGAGTGAGAGTGACTTCATGAAAATGTCAACTCAAAATCTAAGAATGACTTCATCTTGTCGTAAAAGTTTTTCTGGGTTTGATGTTTTAAACTCAATTAATTAGTTCAGCATAAATTGTTCGACTTTCTTCATAAGTAAATGATATATATACCTGTTTGGAAACATTCACATCTTCTTTCTGCTTCTCAGCATCAAGATTTTTCTTCCTCCACTCTCTACGCGAGCGTTGCCTCAATTTAGAAGTTCTGTGCCTGTATAAAAGTGATCAGTATTAGACTATTGAATAGTATAATAGACAAACAATAAGTTTCTTTAACACTTTCGAGTTTTATCTAATCGACCTTATCAAACTTGTCATTAGTTTGATAGAAGGGCCAATGCTATATCCTGGTGTTCCTTTCAGCATATTTATCGGAGGGTCG
Source organism: Olea europaea var. sylvestris (assembly GCF_002742605.1). Taxonomy (NCBI): domain Eukaryota; kingdom Viridiplantae; phylum Streptophyta; class Magnoliopsida; order Lamiales; family Oleaceae; genus Olea; species Olea europaea. Next base: position 2,350,938 of record NC_036250.1, read on the forward strand.
CAGAATTAATACTAGCAAAATCTTTTTTGATAAATATGAAAAAGATATTTAGTTTCACGGACCTTGCTACTTGTACATCCCAATTGACATAAATTATGACGGATGAAATTTTCAGGAACATTTCAGCTTTTTTTTATATATTTATTTATTTATTTTTAATTCCCACAAACTCCATATCAGCAAGAGAAATTTCATCAGTCATCATTTCTGTCAAAGAAAGTGTACAGGTAGCTTAATTCTTACTTTCGCTTTTCAAATGTCTGATCTTGGTCGTCATCCTCGATGTAAATTACAGGTAAACCAGAAATGTCACATGGTAAAGGGCTTGTATGGAAAAACTGCAATCAGAAAATTATGCATCAGACTAGAATGAAAAATTAGAAATGATGTTTCATATGAATTGTTTTGGGCATTTAAGGTTCCTAAATGTGTCTTGAAGTCCCAAAGTACGCAAACATGTAGAGAATGTTATTTAGTAAGTATTAGGATAATAGTGTAACATAAAATATGGATTCAGCATTCAGATTTTCTCACTTCATGTCGGAGAGCAGACGCTGCACTGCCACGAAATGCAGGATCGAGAGCGAGAAGAATGCTTAAAAGGCCCAAAGAAGATGCCGGAAAGTTCCTGAACGTTTCTCGAAGACAAGACTTAAATGTCTGTGGAGGCTTGAGGGCAGTTGACAGCTTGAGTCTTTTGTAATAATCATCCGGAGGAGTGCCGCAGAGTTTGAAAATTTTATGGGTTTGTTCAACCTGAAAACATTAAAGGATCGAATGCTAAAATATAAGCCATCTTGACGAAATATTTTGAAGAAATGAACTAAGATTTTGTTTGGTATAGTAGATTGGATAGTACTTGATATTACCTCCGTTCGACCAGGCATAATCGGCCTCCCAGCAAACATCTCGGCCATGAGACATCCAGCGCTCCAAAGATCGATACCAACCCCATAATCCGTAGCACCTAACAGTAGTTCGGGTGCTCTGTACCAGAGTGTCACAACACGAGTAGTGAGGGGACGCTTTTTCTCGGGATTGTAAAAATTTGCAAGTCCAAAATCCGCGATTTTCAGCATCCCGTTTCTATCAATTAGTAAATTCGACCCCTTAATGTCTCGGTGCAAAATTCCCCTTTCATGGCAATGCTGCAGGCCTGAAAGCAGTTGTTGCATGTAACACTTAACCTGAATGCGTCAATGCTTTTAATCAGCAAGCAAAATTGTGTTACATTCCAATTAATGATGAAACTGAATGAACTTGGAAAAAAAAAAAAGATAACTTTCGACCTGCGGTTCTGTGAGCCTTTCATCTGGTCGAGATAGAATTCTGGCTAAATCCGACTGCATATAATCAAAAACCAAATAAAGACTATACTGCATTCTTGAAGTGGCCAATCCTTGGAGCTTAACAATATTTGGATGATCCAATTTTAGTAAGATCATTATTTCTCGGGCCATGAATTTCACGCTCTCCGGTTCTGATGTGTCAAAACGGACTTTCTTCAAAGCAACAATCTTACCGGTATCCTTATCTCGAGCTTTATATACATTGCTATATGTTCCTTGTCCTACCTACAATGCCAAAATATTACCAGGCCTATCAAAAGAAATCAAAATCTGAAATTTATAAAAATTGTAATCTGACTTCCAGGAACTAAATCTAGACTGGTACGATTGAACAAGACTGGATGATATTAGAGAATAGAAAAGTTAAATTTTATTCTTTTGTACTGTCTAGTTGTGCCTAATATTGCACCGAACATGCTAAGAAGGCTAACCTTGTCAATCTTCACATAAGATTCAGCACTTTTTGAGACTATATTTCTCAAAACCTCTTTGGGAATATTATCAGTTAACCACTTAGGCCAACCATCCACAAGCTCATCTTCTCCAGCCTTCTTTATTTGATCAGTCTTTCGAGTAATATTATCATTCACACCACCACTACTACTCTTTCTACTTTCATCTATAGTCGTCGTCATCTTCCCTTCTCGAGCCCGTTCGTTACCTAAATTTGACTTCCCATTACTAACATAATTTCCTTTTCCATTCCTTGCCTCAGGTCTCAAAACTCGACCTGGTTCCTTATTGGAAAACCTTTGACCTGTCGATCTTCTCGCTTTAACATATCCATTTTCCAACTTCAACTTGGCTAATCCTCGAGGAGGAGAATCCATGGACGGCTTCGTCTGAGCACAACCCATATATCGAAAAAAGTGCTATCCCGGGTTGAAGAACTTGAACTTTTCGAATAATGCTGAGTTTTCGAATGATAGAGGGATAGTATCAATCCATTTGATGTATGACACATTCAATATATTATCATTGAACAAGAAAAAGAAATAAGAAAAATATGACATGTGTTAGATGAGGAAATAACAAGTGTTTTAGGCCGAAGATCAAGAAAATAATAGCCGGCAGGCCGGCAAGAATTTTTGGAATATTATTATCTGTTCTTTTCAAATGATTTTCAGACATTTGAAAGTTCTTAAACTTAGCTTATTCTGTTGAATTTAAACCAAAAAATAAAAAATAAAATGCATCATTAAACATGGCTGTTCTAATTGGCTTTTCGATCATTTTTTTCCCTCATGATCTTCGTCTTCTTCTTCTTGTTTCTTCTTCATACAACCTACAAAAAGAATGAAACTACAAGAAAGCTAGCCTGCTACATATGTGTAATGCAAATTAGGGTATTGTCTGTCCGAAATTCTGGGAATATGCTAAAACAATTGAAAATATACTAGTTGAGGTACAAAAATGTTGGAAACGTTCAAACAAAATCTCACTCAACTAACCCTGGATAAATATTAAGCCCCATTTGATTTAGATAAAAATCAAAATTTAATAGACTATTTTAAAAATTTATGAAACATGTTTAAAAAGTTGATAAAAAATTGTAGATTACATGAAATGTGTGATTAAAGTTAATTGTCGACTTCAATTAAATTTTTATTAATTTGTTTGGCGGAATCAAACGGGTCTAAATAATATTTTATAAGGGGATTGAAAAATACGTTAACATTTTCAGATGGAACCACGAATTCCAAAACAATTGGCAAAGCTAGGTTCTAAACCCATGTGCATAGAATGAATTCCTTATTGCAAGTGAATGAAGGTGTAGACCCTAGTTAGTCACAATGGCCAAATGTTCAGCAGTTGGTTTTCAAATGCGCGCGTAAAATGCTGGCTCGTGCATACACATATAATGGATTGTGGAATTCTTTTTCCTTCACTAATATTTAGGATGTGTAAGTAATTGACTCGTTTTTTTCTCTAAACTCATCATTTATAATAAAATTTTAAACATGAATTATGCTACAAGTATTTGTAAAAATAGTATAAAAGCATGTGCTCGTCTAGAGATGGTCCTTGCACGGGGTGCAAGCCCATTTAATTAAAAAAAGAGAACGTGAAAATTACACCAAGCCATACTTTAAATATTTAATATTCTAAAATCATGTTGAAAGTTTGACATTTCAAAAATCCGATGTTTTATATTTAAATATTAAATATTATAATACAAATTTTATCATAAACCCTAATTAATTTATATCTCATTCCTCCTCTCCACTCTCTCTCTTCTCACTCGTCTCTCTCTCCACTCTCAACTATTGCCTTTCTATTCTCATCCTATGTTTTATATTTAAATATTAAATAGTATAATATAAATTTTATCACAAACCCTAATTAATTATATCTCATTCCTCCTCTCCACTCTCTCTCTTCTCACCCGTCTCTCTCTCTCCACTCTCAATTGTCGCCTTTCTATTCTCAGCAACCTTTCGACGGCACATCACTGACGACAAACAGTTGCGATGACGAAGTTAGTAGTGTTGGTGGTGGCGTGGCGATGGTGGCTCTTCTCACCCATCTCCCTCTTCACTCTCAGTCGCCCCCTCTCTACTCTCAACAACCTTCCGACGACAAAATAGTTGCAACCACTCTTTGGGCCGCTGCGACGACAAACAGTTGCAACGAATCGGTAGAGACACTTTTTTTGGGGTGATTGGGCTGCCGACGACATACAACTGCTTAGGGTTTAGGTGTGTTTTCTGTTGGTAATTATTGGTTGATGATGGCTGAGGCGATGGTGGTGGTTTTGAAACTATGGTTTATACTATTTTGGTTACTTTTGTGGTTCACTATTGGTTGTTATAGTTTTGATTATGGATATGTGGTTTTTCGATTGGTGGTGAAGGTCGTTTTTTGGTTTTTTTGGTTGATGATGGCTGAGGCGATGGTAGTGGTGGCGGTGGCAATGGCGGTGGTGGTATATGGTGCGATGATGATGGTAGTGGTGGTGTACGGTGCGACGATGGTGATGGTGTGCAGTTCATTTTTTCTCTTCAAATTTTCTGTTGCATTAACGGTGGTGCATTGGAGGTAGTTGTAGTAGTGGTGCAGTTGTGGTACAAGTGGTTGATGGTGGAGAGGCATTGGTTTTGTTTGTTAAAGTGGTGGTGGTGGTAGCTTCCACATTTTGGAGGTAGCAGGGCGATAATAGTGATAATGATGGTGATTATGGAGGTCATGGAGGTGGTCTTAAGTGGGATGAAATTGGGTTGGATGCTTGTGACTAATTATTTGGTTGATTGTGACTAATAATTGGTTCATTTGTAATATATGACTTAAAAATTGTGATTATGACTCAAAATTGATAAGTTGTGACAAAAAAATTAATTGTGACCAATTAATTTAATAATTTGCAATAATCAAATGAGTTGTGATCAATAAAAGTTTTGATTCTGTGACTAATGAATAATCTGTGACCTATAAAATTTTAATTTAAAACCGAAAAATAATGTTACATATAAAATTTTTGATTTGTGATCGAAAAATAAGTTGTGATCAATAATTTATTAAGTTGTGACTAAAATTAATCCGTGACTAATTAAATTTTTTTATTTGTGACCGATGATCTGACACGACCCGTCCCGAATCACCCTAATGGACTTGAAACGTGACGTGCGCCAATAATAGATGCTGACTAGATGTTAAATCTATCAGGGGCTGACTATGAGTTAATAAAAAAATGCAACAAAATCAAATGCTTGTGTAAGACATAATGCGATGGGCCCAAATTATTTACTTTGTGCTTCATTAAAATGAGTTATAACATTCAACATGTCGTGTGGCTCTCATTCCGAAATCATTAGACTCTTCCAGCTAAAAAGAATCGATTTCCACTTGTAGGAAAATCACGGAAAAATATATGAGTTGATAGTTCAGTGACTGAAGAAGTTCGAAAATAATCATACTTTTTCATTTTTACATTTTTATCGAAAATCGAGTTTATATCATTGATAACTTGCAAGATAACATCATATAATTATAGCTAAAACGTGAGACATTCACATAACGTGGTAAAATATCATCTCAAATCATGATATGAATATAAGCTGATAACCATGCTATAATCTCATCACATCAGTTGTATTGAAAAATCCACCAAAAATGTATTCTCTGACTAAAATCTGTAATCTACCCCTCGAGTTAAGAACTTTCGCCACGGGCCTTTGACCCCTCCGTGAACAAAAGTCAATCTCAAAGACCTCTCATAATCAATTTTAGAACACGGTCAAAGCCCCTCCGTGTACGAAAGTCGGTCTCAAAGACCTCTCATAATCAATTCTAGAACACGATCAAAGCCCCTCAGTGAACTGTATGTACAGGGTCGAGACCCCTTCATCTCCGGTCCAAGACCTCTCAGCGTAGTATAGAACACGGCCAAGGCCTCTCAGTGAATTAGAAGAAATATATAATCACAGGTACTTTTCTGGTCGATCTCAAAATCATACCTCATATTCTAATTCACAATGTACCTATACAATCTTTAAAATCCGCATGTATCATAATAAAAGATATTTCCATAATAACCATATAATTCAAACACATAATTACATATAATTGTACATACTTTAACAATATATTTAATTTATAAATACTTTAAAAATATATATATTTTTCCACTCACTGTACTATGTTCGCAAAATCAACCTGTAAGCAGTTCTAATGTCAGTATCGTCGTCTGAAATACGATATAATTTTTAAATAAACAATTAATTATTTTAAATAATTTTAATAATTAAATAGGCTATACCCAAACTTAATCATTTTACGTTTAAACAATTTCTAAAGTTTTTTTAATCATTAAAACTAGTTTTTCTTTCATCTTACTCAATTTCATAGTTTATTATACTTAACCCCTTCAATAAAATTGAATTTAGGCTAACAATCTAACAAGTATAAAATCAAACATAATTTAACAATAAGTAATTGTTTACTTACCTTTCAAAATTGAGGAATTCAAGTCTAATAGTGTAGACCACTTATTTTTTAACAACATAGGCGAACTTTCCTTTTTCTTTTTTTTTCCTTTGTCTTCTCTTTTTTTTTTTCTCCTCTTTCTTCTCTCTTTCTCCCAATCCATTCTCTCTCTCCATGTGGAATGTGCAAAATGGATTTAGATCCAAAATTGAATTCCTATAAAACAATTCAACCCACCGCCTAACTACTTTATTATTATTTTATTGTTTTGTGGCTTTTTTTTTTCTCCCGTCCTAGCTTGACTCGTTTGACTAAAGTTTTTGTTTTAACCATTTTAAGTAATTATATTATTTTATTATTTTAACTTGGTTATTACATGATCAAACTTTGAAGTACAAAATTTTTGAATTGTGATCGTAAAATAATTTGTAAAATAACATTTTCGATTTGTGATCGAAAAATAATAAGTGACTAATTAAATTATTAATTTATGACCAAATTGTATAGATCTGTGATCTATATATATTTAATTAATAAATAAATAAATTTTAATAAAAATCTTATTTTTGAAATTTGAAATTTGTTTTCTTAATTTTAAAATGTATGATACTTAAACTCTTACTTATGAAATTTTCCCAAAGAGAATTCTATGTATCAATGCAGTGCACACGCGCGCTCACACACACAAAAACTCTTACTTTTTTTAACCACAGATTTTTGGGACACGCACACTTAAACTCTTACTTTTTTTTTAACCACACATTATTGGGCCGGATCCATGCTGTTACCAACTCATAGACCATACAAAGCCCACAATATAATTTATGTGGCAAAAAAAATAAAAAAAAAATACTATTTAAAGATGACATGATAATATTAATAAAGTCAATTTTACAATCTTGATCAACTCATTTATCCTAACCTAACAGATTTTAGTGAGCCCGCTCTCGATTTTTCCAATTCTAAATTTCAAAATCCATCCACTATTACACATTACTCCTATTCTATATCCATTTCAAATTCTTCTTCATATTGCTTGTCGGCCAGATTAGAGCTGTAGCAAATACAATTACTCACAAAGAGATACAAATATATACAATGAAAAGACTATAGAAGTTGAAGGAAAGCGACAAGACATGGAAAGAATATTTTATTAGTTACGTGTATTTCGCAAAATGAATTATTATTGATTCGTGCATAATAATGTTTACCTTGATTTTGATAAATTAAATTTGCCTGGGATAGTTTTGTTTCGCGCGGGTAGTCGTTAACAATTAAAAAAGGGATCAGACGATTGTATAAGGAACAGATCTCTTGGGACAAAGTCCCAAAAATGGGTGTTTTATTGGTAATTATTTACAATTGGAATTTAAACAGAATGCCTTCAAGGGGCGCAAGCACACGAGTACTAAAAGAAATGTTTAAGTTTAAACTAAGAAATTGAAATTTCATATTCTCTGTTTGAGAGTGTTTGATTCGGGGTCTTTCTTCTCTATGTCTTCTCTTCCTTTTATATTCCTTTGTGATAATTTCTTCATGACAACCGTTTGAAAACTGCTTGATTGTTGTATAACTACCCACTTTCTTTATAGTGGCTAACTTGTAAGGGAACTGTCGTTCCTAACTGTTGCCATTACTCTTTGTCGTTCAACAGCCTTCAACTGGGCTCCTTAATTCGTAGAATGTGATAAGACCACTCAATAACTGCTATTCTGGATAATTATAATGTTTTATATTTGCTAAGATCCTGGACGATTTGAAGGTTTGGGTGAAAACGTGGTCATCGCTCTGGACGACCGTAAGGTATGCTATTTGCTTGGATTCTGGGCGTCTTTCAAGTTTGGCCGATGATGTTACCGTGTTCGTGGGCTTCCACCGTATTCATCAATAATTCTATTTGGATCTTTATCTTGGATTCCCAATTGGGCTTCACTTTTTGGGTTATTTGATTTGAGCTGCACTTTTAGTGTATCAACAATTACCCCCCCATATGGCAGAATTTATACTAATCATTATTCTTTGTCATATTCACTTTGTATTTTCCAGCAATATTTGAAATTCTCAAGAATTTCAATCATTATTTTCTTCTACAATCTGAAAAAGTGCGATGTCACAAACCCTTATAAACCAAAAGGACACGCCATTTCATTGCACCACTCGACCACGTCTATATTTCGCGCTTCTTCCTCACTATTTTGTTCATCTTCTTGCTTCTCTGCTACGTTTCCAAGGTAAACCTTGTCAAAACTGTACTTTGTTTCCAATGGCGACTTCACAAACTCAATCTGATGATTCCTTTAGTTTCGAAGATTTTCAGAAACTCCTTACTAGGCCATATGTAAATCCAAACTTCCTTACACAAGTTAGTGCTGACCTCAATAAATTCTACTTGGGTCCATCAATCAATAATGCCGAAGCCGTCGGACAAGTGACGGTGGGCCAGCTGTTCCCTTGCACTCAAGGTCCTCCGTTCCTGAACTCTCTGCCATTGAGGTCGATTCGTGAAAAAAGTATTCGCACTTGGCCCAAAGCTGATGTTATTTTTCGTCGATGACATGCACATCTTGTGAATCATGGCCCCACTAAGGCGATTTTTGATCGTGTTAGGATTTCAAATTTATTAGAAATTACTCTTCAACCCCCAATTTTTGACCCAGTGCTTTTTCCTATTACTTTGAGTTTTTGGTCTTCTGAGTGTAACACTTTTGTTTTCCCTCTTGGTCCCATGTCTATTACTCTAAGGGAAGTTGGAGCCCTAATAAATCTTCCTCCTTTGGGCGATACCATCTTTCCTGGTATTTTGATTTCCAGTGTTGCCCCGAAATTTGACAAGAAACTTACTGACTCCTATTCAAGCCTGCAAAACTCTTATAATCACTCAAGCGCTGAACCTTCCCATGCTGAGCGTGTGGCCTTCCTTCAGATTTGGCTTTGTAAATATATTCTTTGCGTGCCAAGTATGAAACATTCCATGAGCTACTTACCCATAACGCATGAATTGGCGCGTGGTAGGCCTTTGAACTTATGTTCTTTCTTTCTAGCCGCCCTTTATAGAGGCATGTCTTTCCTTCAGTTTCAACTGAAGAATGGTGCATCTCCCACTGGCAGTGGCCCCCTTTGGTTCACTCAGTTGTGATTGAGAGCATATTTTCCACCACTTGGTGCTCCATCCATTTCCAGTCGTTTTGCTAGCTGCTATGGGCTAGCCATTGATCCACTGACCCCTGTATATATGTCCAGTAGGGACATTTATTCATTCTTTTATTCCTTAAATTCGATTCCTTCTTTCTTTCCTTTTCCTGCTCATTTGACCCCAGATTATGTGCAACCTCCATCCACTCTAGACAGTGCGAGTGCCTCTCTGCTTGTTTGGGTTCAATTTTTGATTGGGAGGGAATTGTTCCATGATATCTTAACTAGAACCAATGCCAAAGTTGGGGTTGAAATATATGCTCCCTAATTTTTTGGGTTTGCATTTATTGTGGAAATTCAATTTTCTCTACGATTAATACTTTCTCTAGAAGGGAAAAAAAAAAGATAGTAAAATCTCATAATTTACGATCAATTCATTCAATATTTCCTTTTTTAGAGGACAATTTTCACATTTAAATTTTGTGTTAGATATACTAATACCTCTTGGGGTTATCCTGCACATGGAAGCAGAAGTAGAAAAAGGAATAAATATAGTGATAATTTGTCGCCAACTTGGTTTTGGCCAAACTTGGCCTGTCCCTCCTTGTTACTCTAAAAATTTGACAGACCGTTTTCACACCATTAATAGGACAGAGGCACAAGTTATAGATGCTCGCAAACTTCTTTTGACGAGCAAGTTTTCATTAGCCCCTTTCAATCCTAACTGTGCTGTCCAACCTCTTTTTGAACAACTTTGCCCATCAGTAAACCATCGATTGTTTGCAACTGATGCTAATCGTGCCTTCCATTTACTGGACCAGTTAGGCACTCCCTCTACTTTCCCTGTTTTGGTCACCCCTGTGTCCATTAGGAATCCTTCTTCCCCTGCTCGTGCTAAACATTCTATCCATCCATCTGCTTCTCTACCTGCCAAGGCTAATGCAGCTAAAAGTGCCTTAAGCCGCAAAATGCCAGCTTCAACATCTCCCACTTTGTAGGATGATGATGCTCCTCTCATCCTTAGGAGAAAGGTAATTGAATTTGTTTATTCCCAAACATACTTTTCTATGTATTAATGGTTTACCTGAATTTCTCAGAAAAGCTCAGTCTCTCCTTCGAAGGTCTTGGTTTTGGCAGCTCCTGTTCCATCATCTTCTGCTGAAGCTGCTTCGTTCAAGTCAGCTGATGAAGGGATTATGCTTAAAGAGAAACCTTTAGTCCCGGAACCTTCATCACAACCAATAGAAGGGTGACCTTCTTCCCAGGGCGCTGACCCCCCCAAACGTAGAACCAGAAGGTAATACATATTTTGATGTTTTACTTTTACTTGCGCTACTGGTTTCTGATTCGTTGCTTCTTGAATTATGCAGAAACTCCCATGGGCTTGCCCGTTGTGGCAGCTTCTTCTCACCCAGATAAGGGTAAGTCCCCACAGGTGGTGGAGTCAACTGATGATAGGCCTGGACTCCCCAAGATTGCTGATGAGGTAACCTTTTGCTTCACTTTCATTTTCGCTTCGTTTATTGTAGTGAAAGTCCTCATTGTTGGCATCTTTCTTTACAGGATACTGATGACATTGTGCGTTCCATCCAGGACTTGTTTACTTCCTGGGGGCAAGTCAAGACGTCTCACCCTACTCCAGCCAGTCATCCTTCTACTTCTTCAGAGGAAAATATGAAGCTTCTCAAGCAGTCGGTATTTGAGTACGTGTCTTTCATGGACATGGATATCGGCCAGGCTAGTGCTACAAAACATAAGGATAAGCTTGAGCTATTGAGTGTGAAATTTGTGCAAGCACTTACACTGCCGTCGCTCAATGTTTCTACTGACTTTAAAGCGACGTTGAAGGTTGTTCACTCTGACATCCTCTCCTTGCTAGCCAAAAATGTTGAACTGAAGGTCAGGAGTACTCAATACCTTCGTGCTGCATCTGAAAGAGAGTCTTTGCTTCTAGAGATTAACAAAGCCGAGGATGAATTAAAAGAAATCTCTTCTGACATTATGATCAAAGACTCTCTGATGACAAGTTTGGCTACAGAGATGAAGGAGCTTCAAGCAAAAATGGACGGCTGTAGAGCGAGAATGACTGCTAAAAAGCGTAATGCTTCCCAAGGAATTGAACAAATCAGGTCTTTGGTTGAGCAGTACAAAAAAGTTGGAAGTTGATGACGATTTTGTAGCTGAATTAAACGTCGCTTCTTCTCAGCAGAGCGAAGATTGGGGAAGACTCGGGAAAGAATTCGTTTGGCCTGGGGTGAATTGTAATTAAGACATCTAATGCCTTTTTTGTAACTTCGTACTCATTGCCATTGCTAATTTTGAATGTAACAGTAGTTATTGTCGTTAATGAACGACTATTTTGACTACTTGTGTGCTCATTGACGTTGTCCTTAATCGTCAACCCTCCAAGCATTTAACTGCTTTATGCTAAGATTCATGTACATTCTTTCTTGGTATTTCTGTCTCTTTTCCCAAGACTTTGGGCCACTTGACTCCAATTACTAGGCATGAATGTGGTCGTTCATATTCTGTCTCTTTACCTTCACGCCCCTATAAATGCACCTATATTTCTCACTTTTCATTTTCATTTCTATTCTTTTCTTCAAAAACTAATTTGCTACCATCATTTGACATTTCAACAATCGATCCAAAATTTTCATCTTCCATAGAAATGGATCATTTGATCCGCCCATTTTGCTATATGTTTTGATGTCACCTTTGGTATGGGAGATATAGGAAATATTCTTCGGCCAGTGAAGTTCTTCCCATTGTCTCCATGTTCTTTACAAGGAGTTCAATGATGGAAGGCAATTTTTGAGGATGCCTGTCAAGCCACCTTGCTTACTGAGAGTTCTTCTCAGTCTCCTTGCCTGTTATTGCAGCAATGCGATTAGGTAGGCGATGTGAGGGTGCTTTTCTTCCCTTTTGCTTGCTGAGAGTGCTTCTCGGCCTCTCTGCCTACCTTTGCAGCAGTGCGATCAGGATGGCAATCAAGGGCAGTTCACCCTATTACTTGGCGATCGATCGAGAGATTAGTTTGCTTTCGATTGTAGTTTATAGAGCATTTAGTATTTTGTATCTCGCAATTTGTAATGAATGTTTCATAGTAAAGGAATTTATTTGAACGTATTTCGTTCTGGCCCTTTTTATATATGATTGTTCAACGCGATTTGATTACATTTTTATTTGTTCACTTTCCCATAAGAAAGGAACATATTTTTTTAAATATTTGCCATTAATGAACCTCATGTGCTTGGTGTCATTTAAATCTTTCAAATGATAGGCTTCATTAGGTAACACACTATTTACTTTATATGACCCTTCCCAATTGGGCGACCACTTGCCATATTTTGGATCCTTGTTATCCAAAGGGAGTATTGTTTTCCAAACCAATTCACCTAGGTTAAATAACTTGACTATAACTTTTTTATTATAAAACTTAGTCATCCTTTGTTTTTGAACTTGCAATCTATCTAGAACGTTAAACTTTAATTCGTCCAACGCCAATAAGTTTTGAACTAGTGATTCGGTATACTCATCATCACTTAACTTACGTTGCAAACACACTCTGATCGATTGTACGTTGATTTTCATAGGCAAAACGGCCTCCTGTCCATAAGTAAGTTGGAAAGAAGTAATTTTAGTACTTGACCGAGGCGACGTCCTATAAACCCATAAGGCCTTGTTTAGACATTCGTGCCAATTTTTGGCATTTTCATTTATCATTTTCCTTATGATATTTTTTAGAATCTTATTAGAAGATTATGCTTGTCCGTTGGATTGAGCGTAATACGGTGTGGAGTTTACTACTTTAACTCCAAACTCACTCAAGAATTTATTCACTTGATCTCCATTTAAAGAAGTTCTGTGATCTACCATCAAAATTTGTGAAATCTCAAATCTATAAATAATATGATCACGGATAAATTCTATGACACTCTTTTGGGTGATTTCTTTTAAATGTATTGCTTCTACCCACTTAGTGAAAAATCAGTTGCAATTATAACAAAAGTATGTTACTTGGACGATGGGGGATAAATCTTCCCTATTAGGTCTATCGCCCAACCCTTGAACGGCCAATGTTTGATAATAGGTGCCATCTCTCGTGCTAGCGCCCTTGTATTGGACCATGCTTTTGGCATGCTAGACAACTCTTTGCATATTGAACACATGATTCTCCCATCTTGGGCCAAAATATTCATTCATAATAATTAACCATCTCATCCTTTGGCCAGTTTGATGAGCTCCACATATCCCTTCGTACACCTCAACTATGATTGTCCTAACTTCTTGCAAACTTACACATTTTAGCAATATACCATCAGAGCGTTTCTTAAACAACTCTTCATCTATCAGTGTATAGTTTAGCAAACGCAATTTCATTTTCTACTATCTCCTTTATTAGGTTCTTTAAGGAACATTTTAATCTCTGCCCTCCAATCTATTGCATCTCCATCTTGTATGCAATGAATTTCAATCCTTCTCGCCCTTTTTTAGACTACGGGCAATATTACTCCATATTCATAAGTAGATTTCCAATTTAAAATCTTTGAATACCCTGAGGCCATCTGGGCCAACTCATTTGCTACGTCATTATATATCCTATTAACACATTAAAGCTCTACTTGGTCGAATTCTTCCAACATCTCTTGGGCGATTTCATATTGACTTATAATGGAATCATTTTGGCACTTAAAATCACCAATCAATTGGTGAATTACCAATTGAGAATCGCCTCTAATGATCACATTCTTTACTTCCATATCTATCATTAATTTTAGGCCCACGATTAAGGCTTCATATTTGGTTTGATTGTTGGTGCACATCCTATCCAAAGTGAATGCGAACTTGTAACAAATCCCTAAAGGATTTATCAATACTACTCATACTCCTGCACCTTTAGAGGTCTTTGACCCATCGAAATACAAAACCCAAAGTTTTAATTCGAATGAATTGATTTTTAATTCAATTTCTTCACACATGTCAAGGCATGGATGATCGGCCAGAAAGTTAGCCAAAGCCTGATTTTTTATTGCCTTTTGGGATATGTATTGTATTTCGAATTCTAATAATGCTAACGTCCAAAGGCCTACCCTTTGGTGTAAAATAGGGCGAGAGAACATATACTTAATCAAATTTACTTTAGAAATCAAATAAACGGTTACGGGCTGTAAATAAGCCCTTAATTTCGTACACGTGAAATTTAATGCAAGACATAATTTTTCAATGGCAGAGTAATTACATTCACATTTTGTTAACCGTCTACTCAAGTAGTAAATCGTCATTTCTTCACCAAATTGGTTTTCTTGCGCGGCCATTCCAGCTATTGATTCTTGTTCAGCCGATACATACACTTTCATTGGCCGTCCTTGGATTGGTGACACCAATACTGGTGGACTTGATAAATATGTCTTTAGGTTTTCAAAAACCTTTTGATGATCTTCTTTCCAGACGAATTCGTCTTGATTTTTCAACTTTAAAAGCGGCGAAAAAGTTTTAGTTGGCCCTCTTGATCGAGCATCTGGCTGACGAATATTGGGCGATCTTCTCCTTCATTGCCAATATTCACTTTAATCAGAGGGTCATGTGCTTGAGCGTATCCAGGCTTGGTGATCTTCATTACTTCATCGTCCAATTCCCTTATAGACATTTCTTCTTCTAAACAATCCACCTCGTTGACTTCTCGGCCAATATTTTGTTCCAACTCGAATACTGTCAATTTGTCTCTCAATGCTTCCAAGGCTGCTTCTTCTTTCGTCTTGTCTTTACATTCTTTATTGAAAGCCATTAATTTGACTTTGAAAACCTGAACATCGGCCATTTGCCTTTGTTGCTTACAACTCATTTAACTCCTTGATTACTCTTTTGCCAATTACAGGCTCTTCTAGGGCCACTATGTTTGGCCTCATTTGACTGAACATTTCAGTGAGTGTATCTACCGAAAACGGCTCTTCACTCTGTGCAACAATTTGAGTTTCTTCTCCATCTTGAACTATTTTGACAGGTCCATAATTTCCTTCATACATGAACATTTCCACTGAGTTTGCTTCTGCGACAAAAGGCCTATGATCGACCTACACCACTTCTGCTTCACTCTTATCATTCCAAAAAATCAGGCATTGATGGAGCGATGAGGGTATACAGCGACTTCCGTGTATCCAATCTCTTCCTAATAACACATTGTAACTAGTAGGACCATCTATTACAAAGAAGACTGTGGTCCTAGTAGTTGTCTCTATAGTTATGTCCAATGACATAACCCATTTAGCTGAAGTTGCTCCTCCATTGAAACTTGTAAGGATGACTTCCGTTGGAATCATATCACTTTCTGTCTTTGTAAATTTCCTCATCATCCTAGATGGAATGGTGTTTATAGCTACTCCATTATCAACAAGTACTTTTGCCACAGGTATGCCGTTAACTAAAGCTTTAACGTACGATGACCTCAAGTGTTTAGTTAATTTCATGGCTGGTCTCTTAAAAATAACCTTTTCGACAGCATCTATTTCCACTTCCTGTTTGTCCTCTGTCGAGTTATCCTTTTGTGATAAGTCAACGTGTAGTATGTCGCACTGAACTTTTGTTTCCTGAATTTCCTTTTTACTATTTTCTAATGCTTTTTCTTCGGTTACCTAACCTGTGGGAAGAGACATTATTCTTGGAGGTGATCCATACTTTTCAGAGTGAGGAAATCTTTTTTTCCTTTTGGGCGTCCCATACAGCAAGTAATAATCGAAAGAACACCCAGACGGTTTCCCCAACAAGTCCACTTCACGAACCCCCTCTCGATGTAGTTGCTTCAATAGAGTATTGTGCGATACCCCTCTCTTTCTTCTTTCTGCTTCCGTATCAATTTCCTCTTCGATGTTCGTCATACCATTATCCCCTTCATCATCGTAGGCCCCTCTAGAAGTTTGTCCTTCTTCACATTCCAGCACACATGCTTCTTCTTCGTTATCCTCCCTTTCTTTTTCTTCTTTCTCTTTGTTCTTGAACTCATTGGCTAGTAAGTAATTATTAGCCATGATAGGAGGTAACGTACCGAACTGAATAGTAAGGAGCTGATCTGGATCTTCCCTACCTCTTCTGTCTAGCTCAAACTTCGATCTCCCAAAAAAAGTTTCTGGCAATTCTTCCATTCATTCACCTGTACCAGTCTCTTCACTGTCTTTGAGAACATTTTGATTGGCTACCTCGAGTAGTTTAGGCGCTTTAGGACGTGGCATTCTCTGTTGTTACCTCATCATTCGTCCATAGTTCCGTTGAAAACGCCTTTGTTGGTTTCTAATCATCTCGTTGAAGGGTATCACCTTTCCTGCGTTATAGTGGAACGAATGTCATACATTTGGTTGGAGAGGTTGTGGCCTGAATGTTCTCCAATTATTTACTGGCCTGAACTGCTTCTCAAAAGGCGGTCCCCTATAGAATGATGTACCTCGCCCTTTACCAGGCTGAGCGTTTGGGAAAAAATTAGGGCGATGGTGATGCTGCCATATCCCTGGTTTCTCTGTATTTGCACTCACTTCTCTTTTGCATCTTGCACACAGGACGTCTTTATCCTTTTTGGGCTCCTTCCCTTTCATACGTTCAAAGACACTGGGATGTGGCCCAGGGTCCTCTTCCTCGTCATCTATAACCAACTTGAATTTTGGCAACTTGTTTTTGAAACCAGTCGTCACCATGTTCACCCCAAGTGGCTATGGAAAAGGGTTTTCATCCACTGCCATTTTCTTCTTGTCTTCGAACGTAATTCGTCCTGATTCAATGACATCCTGTAATACATGACGAAAAACCAAACAATTGTCAGTCAAATGTGACCATGCATTATGCCACTTACAATATTTTTTACCCTTAACTTGTTTAGGGTTTGGCAATTTATGTTTATCGCTCAACTTTATCCGTTTATCCTTATATAGTTTATCAAATATAAGGTTAGCTTTGTTTACATCGAACAAGAACGTTCTAGCCTTTTTGTTTTCATCTTTTATAGGCTCATCCTTGCCCGATGATCTAGGTTTAGCCATTATAGGACAAGTATATGCGTCTCCTTTGATTAATTTGGCCAAACACATTTCGGTTTGATCATAATACTCTTCATTAATGGTATGAACATCAAAGTTTGGGTCTCTATAATAAGTCCCCTTGCTAGAATTTTTCATTTACTCTTCTTCTCTTATTAATCGTTCATACCTAATCACGTTTGCGCTCAATTGGAAAAGATCAGGAAATTCTCTGTCTTGAAATTTCTTTTTCAAATCAAAGTTTAAACAACTTTGAGTGATTTTGACAAACTCTTTTTCGGATAAAGGTACAAAACATTTACTTCTTGCTGTTTTGAACCTTTAAAGGAAACCTTCTGCCCATTCATTTGGCATTTGACGTAGATTCGTCAAATCGGCCAAAGTAACTTCAGACTCAATCTTATAAAACTGAGCATGGAACAATTGCTCCAATTGTTGCCATGTTTGAACAGAGTTCGCTGGCAAATTGATGAACCAAGAGAAGACTACTCCTATTAATGAACTATGGAACAACCTCATTTTATGGTAGTCGGTTACTTCACCACTTTGCAGTATGAATCGCCCTATGTGTTCTAGAGTAGACACATCTCTTAAACCGGTAAATAATGAAAATTATGGCACTTTATACCCTCTAGGCCATGGATATGCTTGGTCTACCCAATCAGGGTATGGCTTTGTGTAAGTCAGCCTAATGACAGGACGTACCCTAAAAGCCATTTGATCTTGTACTATTTCCATAATTTGGTTTCTCAACATGACGTTGAGGTCATATGGAATTCCTACAGGTTGGTTGGTCGGTTGATTTGCCTGAGGCCTGATGTTTAGTCCTTGGTTGGCAACAAAGTTGCCATGATTTGGATCATTGTTGCCATTAGCCGAAATATTCATTCCATCATTGACACGTGGGGTATTCTGTCCATTATTTAGGACATTGTCTCTTATATTTAGGTTATCCCCCAAGTTAGATGTACCATTATCATTATTCTGATTTGGTCTTACACTATCCCCTGGTTTGAAGTAGATGGACCGAAAGGTGGTTCTATCCCCTAATTTGGACTTAGGACTGGGGAATTATGTCCCACGACTGTCCTAGTTTGAAAGTGATTTGCAATAGGCACAACTAGCTGACAAATTTGGCCTACTAACTTATTCATTATTTCATTTAATATATTCAATTGTTTGGTCATGTTGTCATAATGTGCATTCTCATTCTGGGTAAATCTTTCCATATTATGAACATTTCGTAGATTTACCTGTTCAACGACATCCTGTGTGAGTTCTCCAAGCAATGCACGCATGGTTCGAGGACTCAACTCTATCATTGGTTCGTAACGACTGTGACTGCTCTGACTCTGTCCTTCTGTTCATGGAGAGCTTTGCTGCTCCTCATATCGTTCGACCACAGACTGGACTCCTCCCTAACTTGCTGCTTCCTTATCAGATTTGTGAGGCATATTGTTTCACCTTTTGTATTTTTAACACCAAACACCAAGATCCCACCGGCCGTGTCAAATTGTTTCGCGTGGGTAGTCGCTAACAATTAAAAAAGGGATCAGACGATTGTGTAGGGAACAGACCTCTTGAGACAAAGTCCCAAAAAAGGGTGTTTTATTGGCGATAATTTACAATTGGAATTTAAACAGAATGCCTCCAAGGGCGCAAGCACACGAGTACTAAAAGAAATGTTTAAATTTAAACTAAGAAATCGAAATTACATATTCTCTATTTGAAAGTGTTTAATTCAGGGTCTTTCTTCTCTATGTCTTCTCTTCCTTTTATATTCCTTTGATGATTTCTTCGCGACAACCGTTTGGAAACTGCTTGATTGCTGTGTAACTACCCACTTTCTTTATAGTGGCTAACTTGTAGGGGAACTGTTGTCCCTAACTGTTGCTATTACTCTTTGTTGTTCAATCGCCTTCAACTGGGCTCCTTGATTCGTGGAATGTGATAAGACCACTCAATAACTGTTATTTTGAATAATTATAATATTTTATGTTTGCTAAGATCCTGGGCGATTTGAAAGTTTGGGCGAGAACGTGGTCATCGCTCTGGGCGACCGTAAGGTATGCTATTCGCTCGGATTTTGGGCGTCTTGCAAGTTTGGGCGATGATGTTACCGTGTTCGTGAACTTCCACCGCATTCATCAATAATCCTGTTTGAATCTTTATCCTGGATTCCCAATTTGGCTTCACTCTTTGAGCTATTTGATTTGGGCTACACTTTTAGTGTATCAACAAGTTTCAATACACAAATCGAATGCACAAGCGAATGTTGAATATTCCGTAGTGAGGAATGAATATTGGAATTAAATCCTTCAGTCAAAGATGAACATTGACCACAATTCCCTTTTCTGATATTCTTGTAGAATTGAAAATCATATATAATTTGAATTTGCATTGCTGCTGTTGGAATTAATGTACAGCATAAACATTGTCATTTCAATTTTCGGTTACAAATTAAATATGAGAGTTTCAGAATCAGTAATTTGGGTGTTCTTTTTGGGGTTACACAGTATATTTAGTATGAGTCTGTTTGGGACTGATTTTGAGAATTGATTTTTTGACCGTTAGGAAAAAATGGGGTCCACCTGTGAGAGAAGAAGTCAATATGATGGCTGGAATAGTGAAATAATGATCAAAAAATAAATTTTTTTGTGAAAAAATCGCTCCCAAACAGGCCCATAGGGATATTTTGGTACAATATGTAATCTTTTATATTTCACATGTATTTTGCTTATGCTCAAATGAGAAAAGCCCAGCTCGAAATTTAAGGAGGCCTTGTCATCCAGAGCCCAATTCGTCTTTCCCTTTTTTTTCTTTTTTCTTTTTAAGTACGTGATTAATTCTAGTAATGAAGACGCATTCGCCCCTGTTTCATTTCAAGTCCATGGCCAAATGAAAACTATCCTCGGATTGATCCTAGGTAAGGTTTCTTATTTTTCAGAAAAGATGGTCCAAATTTACAAGACGTTCTTGGTATGGTCATTGCCACTGTTGCCTGTTGGAATGATTTGGCATGGCTATGCCTCTTCAAAGTCCGGAAGCAAGGAATTACTTTTAGTACAGTAAACAACTATATTACACACACAAGTTTGCTTTGAGAATGGCCTACTAAACTTTGCATTTAGTATAAATTCCCGTAATGGTCCTAAAATCTCTTTTTCCTTCTTTTTTTACATCAAATGTAGATTGTGCAAGTGAAATCTGTTGAAATACCTAGACCCTATTTCCAGTTCTAGCAAAAACTTGAGAACTTTGGATTTGAATCAAAAACTATGTTCTCATTGTCTTACCGTCTATGTATAGAATGAATTCGAGTTCATAACTGACGAAATAATTCTCGAGGTCATCAAGGAGACAAGGCCTAACAATGTAATATCTCAACATTTAATGGGTTAATTTCACAAACAGTCACTGAACTTACCTAAAAATTACAAAATAGTCAGTAAAGTTTAAAACTTGCAGAAATGGTCACGAAAGTTTAGAGCGCTTTCAAAAACGGTCATTGAAGTTTACAAACTTGCAGAAACGTCACTATTAGGACCGTTATGATTGAATTCAAACTTAAAGGCCAAAACACGTGAACATAGAATCTTGAGGACCAAACCATCAAAACTTGACAAAATAAACTTTTTCTCTTTATTTTTAGGCCAATTTTGCGACAATTTGTCGACAACTTCCAACCACCAAGACCGTCAAATTTGTATACTGTTTGAAAGCGCACAATGTCCTCTTCAATCACCACTCAAAATCTCCCCATAACTCTAAAGAATTCGTTCGGAATAAACCCACAAAGTCAGTTCCCCGAAAATTTCGCCCATTCAGATTTCTGGATATTATGGGGAGATTTTGGGTGATAATTGAAGAGGACATTGTGGGCTTTCCAATAGTATCCAAATTTGACGGTCTTGGTGGTCAGAAATTGCCGAAAAATTGCCGCAAAACTCTCCCCAAAAATAAAGAGAAAAAGTTTATTTTGTCAATATTTAGTGGTATGGTCCTCAGATTCTATGTTCATGTGTTTGGTCTTTTAAGTTTGAATTCAATCATCATGGTTCTAATAGTGACCATTTCTTCAAGTTTGTAAATTTTAGTGCCCATTTCTAAAAGCGCTCTAAATTTCGGTGACCGTTTTTTCATTTTAACTAAAGTGACTGTTTTTCTTTTTAATTTTCAAGTAAGTTCAGTAATCATTTGTGACATTAACCCACATTTAATACGTACAAGTTATAAATTTTGACTTAAAAATTTTTTTCTCTTCATTTTTCTTCAATCCCATCTCGAAAAATTGACAAACAAACAGTTTCTTCAGTTAATTGGTCAGTTTTTATGACGTGGGTGTGCCATTAAAATATTTTGTCCCTATTTCTTGATATTTGGAGGCAACTTTTCTTCATGCTGACTAATTCCATACATTATTGTCCCCAAAAGTCATACAAAACGACGGGTGACGCCATTTTATATGTCCCACTAATGGGCCCCAAAATAATATATGAAATTGTTAACAAAATCTGCATCGTCCATTCTATTACATTTTTGGAATCTCCTTTCTTGTTGCGCTCTAACATCTTTAAAAGCAAAGTCAATACCAATTTTCTATCAAATAATTTCATATTTTACAGTTGATCAAGAGCGAAGTCTGGACTAAAAAATTCGTTAAACTAAAATAATATGTTAAGGAAATTACAAAAATAATAATGATGATAATAAATTGGGCCCATGCCAGCCCTTAAATCTCCCCCTAATCCTGATATTCAATATTATATATCATGCCACTTAATAATTGGAGATGACTTTAGAGTTCGGCTATTAAAGAAGCATGGATTGGACTTTTAGTTAAAACATGTTCAATTAGTTTATTACTACTCACAACTTTCAATTTGTCACGTAAAGCAAGGGATAGACTTATATTTTGTCTTATCTTCAATGTTGATCTTTGTGCAAATATAATTAGAAATTACAATGTGCATTTTCGAGTCAAGATTTTGCCGTCCATTTTACCGTCCATCCAATTAATTTGTAATATACCATCAATAATTAATATGTTATCTCAAATTTACCATCATTAGCTTCACCACTAACCTATTAAATTAATGATGTGTCAAGAATTAATTGGATCGACAGTAAAATTGGACAGCTGATCTTGACTCTACATTTTCATGTTTGTAGGATTTAACATTTGAAATTAAATTCTAAATTTCCCTGAGATAATTTTTTTCTTAATCTTTGTTTGCATTGACAAAAATAATCCGTATTATATTTCCTATGATTTTATTATATTTTATCTTTAATTAAAGCAACAATGAAATGATCAAACTAATTAAAAAGAATACGCGACAAGTCTTCCATATGACTGAACTCAACAATGCTTAAAAGTAACAGTAGGCCAATCGTGCCGAGTCAAAGTCGACCCACGAACATGCATCGTCGTCTCGAGCAGTCTAATAAATAACAATTGGGATCTCCTCTAGCACACCCAAGAACTAAAATAAAATTAAGTAACACGTGTCACGCATCGGACGGCTTGATTGCGTGAGAGAAGATTCAATTCCGTTGAGGGGCCCAGTTTCCCCCAGAGTTTCAACACTCCGTGCGTGTCAGCTTTCTATTAGCCAATTCCCCTGTAGACGATTCAAAGCGTGTAATAAACGTAACACCCAGATACGGTCAACCAATTATACATATAGACACAGCAAAAGCAGATTCTTGGTGTATATGATTGTAAAAAAAATTATATTGCCATTTGCTAAGATTTCTTCAACCCTTCCATTTGCCATTTGCTAATTTCATTTGGCATTTCCCGTCAAAAATCCCCAACAACTTTCA
The DNA here is from genome assembly GCF_002742605.1 of Olea europaea var. sylvestris. Taxonomy (NCBI): domain Eukaryota; kingdom Viridiplantae; phylum Streptophyta; class Magnoliopsida; order Lamiales; family Oleaceae; genus Olea; species Olea europaea. Next base: position 2,374,192 of record NC_036250.1, read on the forward strand.
ATTTCTATCTCAAAGTAAGTTCTTGAATTCATTTTTTTTTTCCTTTGAGATTTGGGTTCTTGAATTTATTGATACTCTGTTGAAATTGCAAATATGAAGTCGTTTGAGTTACCCTTTTTCTTGCATAATTGTTTTTGGGTTTTGCAACAGATATTGATCTATAAAATGTTAGTAATATATGAAATGGGGTTGCTGATTAGAATTTAATTCTTTGTTAAGGTGAAAATTGTTTTGTTTATTTGATGGCGTTGAAGACGAATGGATTTGTGGAAGGTAGTCTACCGGAGGAATTGATGAAGCTGCTATTAAATTTGGCTTCAGAATGGGGAGATGTGATTGATTTAAGTAATTTGAAGGTGATTCATTTGAGTGGTGCCATGACTAACAAGATTTATCAAATAAGCTGGCCTACAAAAATGGAAAATTTCCCAAGAATAGTTTTAGTTCGAATTTATGGCGAAGGGGTCGAGCTTTTCTTCGACCGGGATGAGGAAATTCGCACTTTTAAATTTATTTCGACTCATGGTCATGGACCTAAGCTTCTTGGTCAGTTCAAGGAGGGGCGAGTCGAGGAGTTCATTCATGCCAGGGTATGTGAAAATTACATCCTTTTTCTTTTCATGGTAAATTTTCCGAATTTTTCATTAGATTGTGCTGATCTATTGGTTATGAAGTCAAAAATGTAGAAAATACTTTTGCTAGCAGATTTTGTCTAGTAGACTTATCTTTTCAGATTGATAATGATGTTCAAGATGTGGCATTTATCATGATTTTGGAGAAACACGCAGAAAATTTATCATTTCGTTTATTTTGCCACCTGATTTTGGCTTTACAGACTCTATCAGCTGCTGACCTTCGCGACCCTGAAATTTCTGCTCTGATAGCAGCTAAAATGAGGGAATTTCATTATCTTGATATGCCGGGATCGAAGAATGTGGTCTTGTGGAACAGAATGAGGTGCCCAGCTGCTCTATTAAGAAAAGAGTTTGAGTTTGAAGATTGAATATTATCAACTGACTGTTTGTCTTCCGCAGAAATTGGCTTAGCGAGGCCAAAAGTTTGTGCTCCCCGGAACATGTGAAGGAATTTCGCTTGGATAACTTAGAAGCGGAGATCAACTTATTGGAAAAGGCACTATCAGGACACGACCAAAAAATTGGTTTTTGCCACAATGATCTGCAGTACGGTAACATAATGATCGATAACAAGGCAAAATCCATCACTCTGATAGTGAGTTCTGCTTCAGTTCTTTATACTAAGAATTTTGGTAGAAATGATGAAAAATTATTCAGATGCGGAATAATTTAACTTCTTACCATTTTTTTTTTTACAGGATTATGAGTATGCAAGTTACAATCCTATTGCCTACGATCTTGCAAATCATTTCTGTGAGATGGCAGCGAATTATCACACTGAGACGCCTCATATCTTGGATTATAGCAAATATCCCTGTCAGTAATTGCCACTACGTCTATTGGAATTTGTTTTCAAGTTTGTGGCTCATTGTCAGGTTCCATGTTTCAAAAGACTCAAAATAGAGCAGGATTAAGCTGTAAACTCAATGATGATCGTTTTAAATTTTCTTTTTTTGCTTTGGCAACAGATCTAGAGGAGCGCCAAAGATTTGTACGTGAATACCTCGGATCGTCAGGTTTGTTCTCTACTTTCTTAATTGTTTGGAATTGTACATGATATTTGGAACGTAAGTTTATTTTTGAATATACCTAAAGCTCGAAGAAAAATGCTATTAACACGTAATCTACGAGGCATAGACGCTAGTCCTACTATTGGACTCCAACACTACAATACTCGTGTTCGTGGCGTGTCCCTTTAATTATATATATTTTTAAATTTTAGACTAAAATATGATCGAAGTTCCATACTTCCCTGTTTGCTTACCTTTTAATGGCAGCAAGGCGCCAATTGTCCAACCTGGTCACAGTCTCTTTTATTCCCTGAGATTTCTTGTTTGATCTGTAGGGACAGAACTTGCTGCCACAGGGACCAGATCTTAAGAGTAATTCACGTTAATCCCATGTTACTTCATCCTTATCCAATTATTGGCGATTCAACTAATGTTCTCGACTGACTGAAAATGACCCCTTATAGACGAATGAGAAATAAATTTCAGTGATCTTGTTGATATTTTCTTGAATTTAGCTTTAATCCCTTTTTACAGAGTTATGTAAATAGAGAAACTGGTAAAGCAAACGTAGATTTGTAGTAGTTCACCTTCAATATGAGAATTGTCTTTTCATTATATTGGAGAATAAAGAACAAGATTTTCCGGACATCCCCCTAAAAATACTTGATACATTTATAATATTAGGGCTGCATTATGATCAAGCTCGAGGGAATAAGTGTACAGTGTAATAAGGTTCCACACAGTCCAATACATGAGTTAACTTTTCTATTAATGTATGCAGATTATCAACCCAGTGACGCTGAAGTAAAGCAGCTTGTAGACGATACAGAGAAGTTCGCTCTTGCAAACCATATCTTCTGGGGATTGTGGGGATTAATCTCGGTATGTGTTTTTCATTTTTTTTTTTTTTCCTTCTGTTATTTTTATGTGTAAATAAGTATGGAGTTAATACATCTGCCTATTTTCGGCCCCTGCAGGCATATGTGAATCATATCGACTTCGATTATATGGAATATGCAAGGCAAAGGTTTCAGCAGTACTGGTTGAGAAAGCTTGAAATCTTGAATAAGTGAGGAGACTCCCTCTCCCTTGATGGTGATAATATTTGTGTAGAAAAACATAGAGCCACTCAGATACCAAAAGTACGTATAGAAATTTGATTTATTCCGATAACAAAGTTCAGTTTGTGTTGTTTTCGCATTGATGAAATGTGTAGACTGAATAAAGCCCCCATTGAATGAAATGGGAATCTTGTTTACCTAGTGAGTTTTTTATTGATTCTATTCTCTGCATGATTTGCAATGAAGTTTATGAATAGAATCTATGATGCTGAAGTTCTGGATTTGGTTGAGTTTTGTATTTGATGATCAAGAATGAAAGGTCTTAAAAGTGGGATTTTGTGATGAGTGCTGGGGGCCTTTTTCCTTCTTGGAATATAGTGATGAAAAGGATTTTAAATGAAAAATGAAATATCCAAGAAAGCGTTATTGCTTATCTTTGTGTGTGTGTGTGTGTATTTTATGTTAATTCGAAGACATAATATGTGTGCTTTGTATTATTCCCAAATGGTGTTTAGGAAATCATAAAGCCACATCAAGATTCAATGTCCATTAAATAAAACAAGAAATAGATCGTACCCACTAGAAAGTCTGTCACCACATATATTCATAACGGACTATGGATAAATGGAGGACCGATCGACTAAAGGTACAAAACATTTACTTCTTGCTGTCTTGAAATTTTGAAGGAAAGCTTTTGCCCATTCGTTTGGCATTTGACGTAGATTCGTCAAATCGGTCAAAGTAACTTCAGACTCAGTCTTATAAAACTGAGCATGGAACAATTGCTCCAATTGTTGCCATGTTTGAACAGAGTTCGCTGGCAAATTGATGAACCAAGAGAAGACTACTCCTATTAATGAACTATGGAACAACCTCATTTTATGGTAGTCGGTTACTTCACCACTTTGCAGTATGAATCGCCCTATGTGTTCTAGAGTAGACACATCTCTTAAACCGGTAAATAATGAAAATTATGGCACTTTATACCCTCTAGGCCATGGATATGCTTGGTCTACCCAATCAGGGTATGGCTTTGTGTAAGTCAGCCTAATGACAGGACGTACCCTAAAAGCCATTTGATCTTGTACTATTTCCATAATTTGGTTTCTCAACATGACGTTGAGGTCATATGGAATTCCTACAGGTTGGTTGGTCGGTTGATTTGCCTGAGGCCTGATGTTTAGTCCTTGGTTGGCAACAAAGTTGCCATGATTTGGATCATTGTTGCCATTAGCCGAAATATTCATTCCATCATTGACACGTGGGGTATTCTGTCCATTATTTAGGACATTGTCTCTTATATTTAGGTTATCCCCCAAGTTAGATGTACCATTATCATTATTCTGATTTGGTCTTACACTATCCCCTGGTTTGAAGTAGATGGACCGAAAGGTGGTTCTATCCCCTAATTTGGACTTAGGACTGGGGAATTATGTCCCACGACTGTCCTAGTTTGAAAGTGATTTGCAATAGGCACAACTAGCTGACAAATTTGGCCTACTAACTTATTCATTATTTCATTTAATATATTCAATTGTTTGGTCATGTTGTCATAATGTGCATTCTCATTCTGGGTAAATCTTTCCATATTATGAACATTTCGTAGATTTACCTGTTCAACGACATCCTGTGTGAGTTCTCCAAGCAATGCACGCATGGTTCGAGGACTCAACTCTATCATTGGTTCGTAACGACTGTGACTGCTCTGACTCTGTCCTTCTGTTCATGGAGAGCTTTGCTGCTCCTCATATCGTTCGACCACAGACTGGACTCCTCCCTAACTTGCTGCTTCCTTATCAGATTTGTGAGGCATATTGTTTCACCTTTTGTATTTTTAACACCAAACACCAAGATCCCACCGGCCGTGTCAAATTGTTTCGCGTGGGTAGTCGCTAACAATTAAAAAAGGGATCAGACGATTGTGTAAGGAACAGACCTCTTGAGACAAAGTCCCAAAAAAGGGTGTTTTATTGGCGATAATTTACAATTGGAATTTAAACAGAATGCCTCCAAGGGCGCAAGCACACGAGTACTAAAAGAAATGTTTAAATTTAAACTAAGAAATCGAAATTACATATTCTCTATTTGAAAGTGTTTGATTCAGGGTCTTTCTTCTCTATGTCTTCTCTTCCTTTTATATTCCTTTGATGATTTCTTCGTGACAACCGTTTGGAAACTGCTTGATTGCTGTGTAACTACCCACTTTCTTTATAGTGGCTAACTTGTAGGGGAACTGTTGTCCCTAACTGTTGCTATTACTCTTTGTTGTTCAATCGCCTTCAACTGGGCTCCTTGATTCGTGGAATGTGATAAGACCACTCAATAACTGTTATTTTGAATAATTATAATATTTTATGTTTGCTAAGATCCTGGGCGATTTGAAAGTTTGACAACCGTTTGGAAACTGCTTGATTGCTGTGTAACTACCCACTTTCTTTATAGTGGCTAACTTGTAGGGGAACTGTTGTCCCTAACTGTTGCTATTACTCTTTGTTGTTCAATCGCCTTCAACTGGGCTCCTTGATTCGTGGAATGTGATAAGACCACTCAATAACTGTTATTTTGAATAATTATAATATTTTATGTTTGCTAAGATCCTGGGCGATTTGAAAGTTTGGGCGAGAACGTGGTCATCGCTCTGGGCGACCGTAAGGTATGCTATTCGCTCGGATTTTGGGCGTCTTGCAAGTTTGGGCGATGATGTTACCGTGTTCGTGAACTTCCACCGCATTCATCAATAATCCTGTTTGAATCTTTATCCTGGATTCCCAATTTGGCTTCACTCTTTGAGCTATTTGATTTGGGCTACACTTTTAGTGTATCAACAAGTTTCAATACACAAATCGAATGCACAAGCGAATGTTGAATATTCCGTAGTGAGGAATGAATATTGGAATTAAATCCTTCAGTCAAAGATGAACATTGACCACAATTCCCTTTTCTGATATTCTTGTAGAATTCAAAATCATATATAATTTGAATTTGCATTGCTGCTGTTGGAATTAATGTACAGCATAAACATTGTCATTTCAATTTTCGGTTACAAATTAAATATGAGAGTTTCAGAATCAGTAATTTGGGTGTTCTTTTTGGGGTTACACAGTATATTTAGTATGAGTCTGTTTGGGACTGATTTTGAGAATTGATTTTTTGACCGTTAGGAAAAAATGGGGTCCACCTGTGAGAGAAGAAGTCAATATGATGGCTGGAATAGTGAAATAATGATCAAAAAATAAATTTTTTTGTGAAAAAATCGCTCCCAAACAGGCCCATAGGGATATTTTGGTACAATATGTAATCTTTTATATTTCACATGTATTTTGCTTATGCTCAAATGAGAAAAGCCCAGCTCGAAATTTAAGGAGGCCTTGTCATCCAGAGCCCAATTCGTCTTTCCCTTTTTTTTCTTTTTTCTTTTTAAGTACGTGATTAATTCTAGTAATGAAGACGCATTCGCCCCTGTTTCATTTCAAGTCCATGGCCAAATGAAAACTATCCTCGGATTGATCCTAGGTAAGGTTTCTTATTTTTCAGAAAAGATGGTCCAAATTTACAAGACGTTCTTGGTATGGTCATTGCCACTGTTGCCTGTTGGAATGATTTGGCATGGCTATGCCTCTTCAAAGTCCGGAAGCAAGGAATTACTTTTAGTACAGTAAACAACTATATTACACACACAAGTTTGCTTTGAGAATGGCCTACTAAACTTTGCATTTAGTATAAATTCCCGTAATGGTCCTAAAATCTCTTTTTCCTTCTTTTTTTACATCAAATGTAGATTGTGCAAGTGAAATCTGTTGAAATACCTAGACCCTATTTCCAGTTCTAGCAAAAACTTGAGAACTTTGGATTTGAATCAAAAACTATGTTCTCATTGTCTTACCGTCTATGTATAGAATGAATTCGAGTTCATAACTGACGAAATAATTCTCGAGGTCATCAAGGAGACAAGGCCTAACAATGTAATATCTCAACATTTAATGGGTTAATTTCACAAACAGTCACTGAACTTACCTAAAAATTACAAAATAGTCAGTAAAGTTTAAAACTTGCAGAAATGGTCACGAAAGTTTAGAGCGCTTTCAAAAACGGTCATTGAAGTTTACAAACTTGCAGAAACGTCACTATTAGGACCGTTATGATTGAATTCAAACTTAAAGGCCAAAACACGTGAACATAGAATCTTGAGGACCAAACCATCAAAACTTGACAAAATAAACTTTTTCTCTTTATTTTTAGGCCAATTTTGCGACAATTTGTCGACAACTTCCAACCACCAAGACCGTCAAATTTGTATACTGTTTGAAAGCGCACAATGTCCTCTTCAATCACCACTCAAAATCTCCCCATAACTCTAAAGAATTCGTTCGGAATAAACCCACAAAGTCAGTTCCCCGAAAATTTCGCCCATTCAGATTTCTGGATATTATGGGGAGATTTTGGGTGATAATTGAAGAGGACATTGTGGGCTTTCCAATAGTATCCAAATTTGACGGTCTTGGTGGTCAGAAATTGCCGAAAAATTGCCGCAAAACTCTCCCCAAAAATAAAGAGAAAAAGTTTATTTTGTCAATATTTAGTGGTATGGTCCTCAGATTCTATGTTCATGTGTTTGGTCTTTTAAGTTTGAATTCAATCATCATGGTTCTAATAGTGACCATTTCTTCAAGTTTGTAAATTTTAGTGCCCATTTCTAAAAGCGCTCTAAATTTCGGTGACCGTTTTTTCATTTTAACTAAAGTGACTGTTTTTCTTTTTAATTTTCAAGTAAGTTCAGTAATCATTTGTGACATTAACCCACATTTAATACGTACAAGTTATAAATTTTGACTTAAAAAATTTTTTCTCTTCATTTTTCTTCAATCCCATCTTGAAAAATTGACAAACAAACAGTTTCTTCAGTTAATTGGTCAGTTTTTATGACGTGGGTGTGCCATTAAAATATTTTGTCCCTATTTCTTGATATTTGGAGGCAACTTTTCTTCATGCTGACTAATTCCATACATTATTGTCCCCAAAAGTCATACAAAACGACGGGTGACGCCATTTTATATGTCCCACTAATGGGCCCCAAAATAATATATGAAATTGTTAACAAAATCTGCATCGTCCATTCTATTACATTTTTGGAATCTCCTTTCTTGTTGCGCTCTAACATCTTTAAAAGCAAAGTCAATACCAATTTTCTATCAAATAATTTCATATTTTACGGTTGATCAAGAGCGAAGTCTGGACTAAAAAATTCGTTAAACTAAAATAATATGTTAAAGAAATTACAAAAATAATAATAATAATAATAATAAATTGGGCCCATGCCAGCCCTTAAATCTCCCCCTAATCCTCATATTCAATATTATATATCATGCCACTTAATAATTGGAGATGACTTTAGAGTTCGGCTATTAAAGAAGCATGGATTGGACTTTTAGTTAAAACATGTTCAATTAGTTTATTACTACTCACAACTTTCAATTTGTCACGTAAAGCAAGGGATAGACTTATATTTTGTCTTATCTTCAATGTTGATCTTTGTGCAAATATAATTAGAAATTACAATGTGCATTTTCGAGTCAAGATTTTGCCGTCCATTTTACCGTCCATCCAATTAATTTGTGATATACCATCAATAATTAATATGTTATCTCAAATTTACCATCATTAGCTTCACCACTAACCTATTAAATTAATGATGTTTCAAGAATTAATTGGATCGACAGTAAAATTGGACAGCTGATCTTGACTCTACATTTTCATGTTTGTAGGATTTAACATTTGAAATTAAATTCTAAATTTCCCTGAGATAATTTTTTTCTTAATCTTTGTTTGCATTGACAAAAATAATCCGTATTATATTTCCTATGATTTTATTATATTTTATCTTTAATTAAAGCAACAATGAAATGATCAAACTAATTAAAAAGAATACGCGACAAGTCTTCCATATGACTGAACTCAACAATGCTTAAAAGTAACAGTAGGCCAATCGTGCCGAGTCAAAGTCGACCCACGAACATGCATCGTCGTCTCGAGCAGTCTAATAAATAACAATTGGGATCTCCTCTAGCACACCCAAGAACTAAAATAAAATTAAGTAACACGTGTCACGCATCGGACGGCTTGATTGCGTGAGAGAAGATTCAATTCCGTTGAGGGGCCCAGTTTCCCCCAGAGTTTCAACACTCCGTGCGTGTCAGCTTTCTATTAGCCAATTCCCCTGTAGACGATTCAAAGCGTGTAATAAACGTAACACCCAGATACGGTCAACCAATTATACATATAGACACAGCAAAAGCAGATTCTTGGTGTATATGATTGTAAAAAAAATTATATTGCCATTTGCTAAGATTTCTTCAACCCTTCCATTTGCCATTTGCTAATTTCATTTGGCATTTCCCGTCAAAAATCCCCAACAACTTTCAATTTCTATCTCAAAGTAAGTTCTTGAATTCATTTTTTTTTTCCTTTGAGATTTGGGTTCTTGAATTTATTGATACTCTGTTGAAATTGCAAATATGAAGTCGTTTGAGTTACCCTTTTTCTTGCATAATTGTTTTTGGGTTTTGCAACAGATATTGATCTATAAAATGTTAGTAATATATGAAATGGGGTTGCTGATTAGAATTTAATTCTTTGTTAAGGTGAAAATTGTTTTGTTTATTTGATGGCGTTGAAGACGAATGGATTTGTGGAAGGTAGTCTACCGGAGGAATTGATGAAGCTGCTATTAAATTTGGCTTCAGAATGGGGAGATGTGATTGATTTAAGTAATTTGAAGGTGATTCATTTGAGTGGTGCCATGACTAACAAGATTTATCAAATAAGCTGGCCTACAAAAATGGAAAATTTCCCAAGAATAGTTTTAGTTCGAATTTATGGCGAAGGGGTCGAGCTTTTCTTCGACCGGGATGAGGAAATTCGCACTTTTAAATTTATTTCGACTCATGGTCATGGACCTAAGCTTCTTGGTCAGTTCAAGGAGGGGCGAGTCGAGGAGTTCATTCATGCCAGGGTATGTGAAAATTACATCCTTTTTCTTTTCATGGTAAATTTTCCGAATTTTTCATTAGATTGTGCTGATCTATTGGTTATGAAGTCAAAAATGTAGAAAATACTTTTGCTAGCAGATTTTGTCTAGTAGACTTATCTTTTCAGATTGATAATGATGTTCAAGATGTGGCATTTATCATGATTTTGGAGAAACACGCAGAAAATTTATCATTTCGTTTATTTTGCCACCTGATTTTGGCTTTACAGACTCTATCAGCTGCTGACCTTCGCGACCCTGAAATTTCTGCTCTGATAGCAGCTAAAATGAGGGAATTTCATTATCTTGATATGCCGGGATCGAAGAATGTGGTCTTGTGGAACAGAATGAGGTGCCCAGCTGCTCTATTAAGAAAAGAGTTTGAGTTTGAAGATTGAATATTATCAACTGACTGTTTGTCTTCCGCAGAAATTGGCTTAGCGAGGCCAAAAGTTTGTGCTCCCCGGAACATGTGAAGGAATTTCGCTTGGATAACTTAGAAGCGGAGATCAACTTATTGGAAAAGGCACTATCAGGACACGACCAAAAAATTGGTTTTTGCCACAATGATCTGCAGTACGGTAACATAATGATCGATAACAAGGCAAAATCCATCACTCTGATAGTGAGTTCTGCTTCAGTTCTTTATACTAAGAATTTTGGTAGAAATGATGAAAAATTATTCAGATGCGGAATAATTTAACTTCTTACCATTTTTTTTTTTACAGGATTATGAGTATGCAAGTTACAATCCTATTGCCTACGATCTTGCAAATCATTTCTGTGAGATGGCAGCGAATTATCACACTGAGACGCCTCATATCTTGGATTATAGCAAATATCCCGGTCAGTAATTGCCACTACGTCTATTGGAATTTGTTTTCAAGTTTGTGGCTCATTGTCAGGTTCCATGTTTCAAAAGACTCAAAATAGAGCAGGATTAAGCTGTAAACTCAATGATGATCGTTTTAAATTTTCTTTTTTTGCTTTGGCAACAGATCTAGAGGAGCGCCAAAGATTTGTACGTGAATACCTCGGATCGTCAGGTTTGTTCTCTACTTTCTTAATTGTTTGGAATTGTACATGATATTTGGAACGTAAGTTTATTTTTGAATATACCTAAAGCTCGAAGAAAAATGCTATTAACACGTAATCTACGAGGCATAGACGCTAGTCCTACTATTGGACTCCAACACTACAATACTCGTGTTCGTGGCGTGTCCCTTTAATTATATATATTTTTAAATTTTAGACTAAAATATGATCGAAGTTCCATACTTCCCTGTTTGCTTACCTTTTAATGGCAGCAAGGCGCCAATTGTCCAACCTGGTCACAGTCTCTTTTATTCCCTGAGATTTCTTGTTTGATCTGTAGGGACAGAACTTGCTGCCACAGGGACCAGATCTTAAGAGTAATTCACGTTAATCCCATGTTACTTCATCCTTATCCAATTATTGGCGATTCAACTAATGTTCTCGACTGACTGAAAATGACCCCTTATAGACGAATGAGAAATAAATTTCAGTGATCTTGTTGATATTTTCTTGAATTTAGCTTTAATCCCTTTTTACAGAGTTATGTAAATAGAGAAACTGGTAAAGCAAACGTAGATTTGTAGTAGTTCACCTTCAATATGAGAATTGTCTTTTCATTATATTGGAGAATAAAGAACAAGATTTTCCGGACATCCCCCTAAAAATACTTGATACATTTATAATATTAGGGCTGCATTATGATCAAGCTCGAGGGAATAAGTGTACAGTGTAATAAGGTTCCACACAGTCCAATACATGAGTTAACTTTTCTATTAATGTATGCAGATTATCAACCCAGTGACGCTGAAGTAAAGCAGCTTGTAGACGATACAGAGAAGTTCGCTCTTGCAAACCATATCTTCTGGGGATTGTGGGGATTAATCTCGGTATGTGTTTTTCATTTTTTTTTTTTTNGAGCCAAGTGCCAACTCAGCTTCTATGTCAGTGTTGTCGATTTTAGTTTCGCAAGTGTACGAATCGTAACAAGTAGTAAAGTTGACCTAAGAGTTTGGATTGTCGATCCCACAAGAACTATTTTCTAGTAATTAGTTCAATTTTTCTTTAACTACTATTTGGTGAAAACAAATTAAAAATTGTAGTGATTTTAGTTTATTCTTAATTCTAGAAAATAAATGGATGCTCACACAATTATTTGTAAAATCAAATAATTAGAGGATGTTAGGGCAAAATAACTACACCTATTGATCACCTTTACATCCCAAATTAAGACTCAATTCTAATGTAGTGTTCGGTCGAATTCACCTATTGTATTCAATTTACCCTTATTAAGTTCTCATTGAGCCTATTCAACTAATTAAATTTCACATGATACTTTCTAATAACAACTCGCTATCTGTGCTTCCTTTCTATCACTACTCAAATTCTTAACTCCCTCCCTTGCTAGCTTGCTTCGGACGCTTCCTTGAATCCGAACTAGGAGAATGAGGTTTTTATCCCTGACTTTCTTCCGTTTTACGCTTCAATCCAGCTAGAACCTCAGTTACTTCAATATCTCTATGCAAATTCAACTTAATTAAACAAGTTCTTTGTTCTAGAAATTCAATTATGACTTCAATAACTGGTATAAATATCTCTACTCGTTATACCAATGTACTGAATTTTACTAAATGATCTAAATCCTAAACTCATATTTTTATTTGTAAAGGATTCATAAAATTCATCAAATTATTGATCAGATAACTTAATGCAATCAATGCATAGCAAAAATCAACACATGAAAAAATTAAAAACCAAGAATCTTAATAAAAAAATATAAAGGATCTCAAATAGTTATATTATTCACCATAGCTATAGATTTAGCTATGCATAATAAAAGAAAAAAAAACAACATATTGTCTTAGAGTACATCACCGGATTTAGGATTAAATATATAGAAGAAAAAGTAGATCTTACACCAAGAATTCCTTCCTCTTCCAATTAATGCTTCACGCGATGAATTTGTCGTTGTTTTCTCCCTTTGAATCTCTCCCCTTTTTCTCCCAAGATGTGATTATTGTCACCTAATGTGTGGAACCCCTCAAAGTGTGTGAAACCCTCAAAGTGTGAGAGTTTTCGTATTTATAGATCCTCTGTCGTGTATAAAGGATGGGATTTTCATATGGACTCAAAAAGAGCCAAAATTTGCGCCCTAATGCATCTGTGTGTGGCTGTGGCGCCTAGAATGCAGCGCCGCGTCAATTTGGAAGGTGTGGCCGCAGCACCATTAGGGTGGTGCCTCATCAGTATCTCTCGACGCTGTAGCGCTCTGAACCTGGCGTCGAGGATTGGGGTTACGTTTAACAACACACGACTTCACCTTTATTATACAAGACTTGACAAAGCATGGGCTATCAATTTCTCCCAATCATGTAAATAAGATATATGCTCCTAACACAAATCGCAAAGAACCCTAAGCATCTTCCACAAACCATTTGATTCCCAATTTTACCTCAAGAACACTAACACCCTCAAAATCAATTCAAGAATGAAGTGAAAGACATTCGGCCTTGGTTTTTGGTATGCTATGCCCAACTTCACTCAAGAACTCTAATCCTCAAAATTGAATTTTGAAGTATTTGAACAAACATTCTGGTGTTGTGCTACATTCTCGAATGCGCACACATGGAAGTTTCAGATGAAGGTAATTCCGCAGTGTGGGTGGGCTTATTTGACTAATTTTATATCCTGTCTCTAGTTTTTGAATGTTGAGATAAATAACGTCATTTTTAGGATACTCAACTTTTCTAATTTTCTTAAGTTAGGAGATCTAATATTTGAGTTTGTTGCGTTGAAAAAGAAGCAAAATATTTGTGAAATCAACAGAACGACACAAGAGCTGTTAAACGACACTTGTGTCGTTCTGTTTATAAAGATGAGTATACGTAGTCACAACCTATCTATGTCCCGAAAATCAATAAGTTGAACTCATTTTAATTGCAATATGAACATTTCGTTTACAAAAGTTGAGAGATGTGCTCAATAATTATATTTTCTAACGAATCGATACAATAACTTGTGATTTCACCAACTCAAATTCGTATAATTTATGTCAATTCAACCGTTCGTTGTCTCATGATTAACCTTTCTAACTTTTTAAAGTCAGGAGATCTAGTGTTTGAGGTTGCTGCATTGGAAAAAAACAAAATATTTAAGAAATTAAGAGAACGGCACAATAGTTGTTAAATGACACTACAATTAATGCCAATTCTACCGTTATTCGCCACGTAATCAATAATTCTAACTTTCTTATGTTAGGAGGTCCGATCCTTGAGGTCGACACTGTGAAAATGAAGCGAAATATAGGAAAAACCAACAGAATAACACATGTGCCGTTAAACGTCACTAGTGTCGTTTGGTCGATAAACACAAGTATGAGTAGCCACGAGCCTTCCAAGCTTTAATATTCCATAATTTGAACTCATTTAAGTCGCAAGATGGAAATGATGCTCACATAATTTGAGAGATACTCTCATTACTTTTGTTTTTCAACGAATGTAGATGGTGACTCGTGATTTCACCAACGCGACATCTACAATCTATGTCAGTTTTATCATTATTCGTAACGTAATTAATAATTCTGACTTTCTTATAAGAAGATGTCCGATCATTTAGGTCGACGCGGTAGAAATGAAGCGAAATATAGGAGAAACCAACAGAACGACACAGGTGTCGTTAAACGTTACTTGTGTCGCTCTGTCGATAAACACGAGTATGAGCAGCCACGAGCCTTCCTAACCTTGATATTCCATAATTTGAACTCATTTAAGTCACAAGATGGACATGATGCTCACATAATTTGGGAGATACTTTCATTACTTTTATTTTCCAACGAATGTGGATGATGACTTGCGATTTCACCAACGCGACATCTACAATCTATGCTAGTTCTACCGTTATTCGTCACGTAATCAATAATTCTGATTTTCTTATGTTAGGAGGTCCGATCCTTGAGGATAACGCGGTGAAAATGAAGCGAAATATGGGAGAAACCAACAAAATGACACATGTGCCATTAAACGTCACTTATGTCGTTCTGTCGATAAACATGAGTATGAACAGCCACGAGCCTTCCTAACATTTATATTCCATAATTTGAACTCATTTCAGTCGTGAGATGAACATGATGCTCACATAATTTAGGAGATACTCTCATTACTTTGTTTTCCAAAATCTATGCCAATTCTACCGTTATTCATCACATAATCAATAATTCTGAATTTTTTATGTTAGAAGGTCCGATCCTTGAGGTTAACGCAGTGGAAATGAAGCGAACTATAAGAGAAACCAACAGAACAACACAAGTGACGTTTACACAGGTGCTGTTAAACATCACTTGTGTCGTTCTGTTGATAAACACAAGTATAAGCAGCAACGAGCCTTCCTGACCTTAATATTTCATAATTTGAAGTCATTTAAGTTGCGAGATGGACATGATGCTCACATAATTTAGAAGATACCCTCATTACTTTTGTTTTCCAACGAATGTGGATGGTGATTTGTGATTTCACCAACGCGACATCTACAATCTATGTCAATTCTACCGTTATTCGTCACATAATCAATAATTCTAACTTTCTTATGTTAGGAGGTCCGATCATTGAGGCTGACGTAGTGGAAATGAAGCGAAATATCGTTATGTCGATAAATACGAGTATGAGCAGCCACGAGTCTTCTGGGCCTCAATATTCCATAATTTGAACTCATTTAAGTCACGAGATGGACATGTTGCTCACATAATTTGGAAGATACTCTCGTTACTTTTGTTTCCAACGAATGTGGATGGTGACTTGTGATTTCACCAACGCGACATCTACAATCTACGTCAATTCTACCATTATTCATCACGTAATCAATAATTATGATTCTCTTATGTTAGGAGGTCCGATCCTTGAAGTCGACGCAATGGAAATAAAGTGAGATATAAGAGAAACCAACAGAACAATATAAGTGCCATTAAACGTTACATGTGTCGTTCTCTCGATAAATATGAGTATGAGAAGTCATGAGCCTCCCGGGTCTCGATATTCCATAATTTGAACTCATTTAAGTCACGAGATGGACATGTCTCTCACATAATTTGGGAGATACTCCCATTACTTTTATTTTTCAACGAATATGGATGGTGACTTGTAATTTCACCAACGCGACATCTACAATCTATGCCGATTCTACCGTTATTCGCCACGTAATCAATAATTCTGACTTTCTTATGTTAGGAGGTCCGATTTTTAAGGTCGAAACGATTGAAATGAAGTGAAATATAGAAGAAACTAACATAATGACACATGTGTCTTTAAACGTCACCTGTGTCGTTCTGTCAATAAACACAAGTATGAGCAGTCACGAGGCTTTCGTACCTCGATATTTCATAATTCGAACTCATTTAAGTCGCGAGACGGACATGCCGCTCACATAATTTGAGAGATACTTTCATTGCTTGGATGACATGAAAAATGAGAACAATACTAGTATTCTTATTGTTATGGAAACATCACAAGTGTCGTTACTTATGTAAATACGATTCGAATAATTGATAACTTGTATATTTAAAAAGTAAATTGTTATTAGATCAATAATATTTAATTTTTAAACATCATTTCTATATTTTCTAGGTAAAATACTAAAAATGGCACCAGTGATGTTTTGTTATAACAAAAAATAAATATCTTCCGTTATGGCTCATCGATTCAAGTATATATATTAAAATAATATAAAAATAGTTACCATATTTAAATTATCAAAGTAACCACACTATATTATCAATAACGGACAGATCATAACAGATTACAGTTATAATGTCATTTTACATTGAGGATAACGACTGTAGTGTCCTGCCACACTACAGATAACGACTGGATGCCGTTATCGTCCAATAATTGTGGACGGTACAAATATACACCAAATGAGAAAATAAAATAAACTAAAATATCATTTTATATTATATTCAACAATAAAAGTATCAATGTAAGCGAAATTTCTAAAAATACCTTTATTTTTTCTTTAAATATAGGAAAGATTTCAATGTAGATAATATCGATACCAAAATTCTTGTTCAAATGCTCACAAAATTGGAGAAAATAGAAGAAGAATACAATGAATAACAAGATTTTAGGGAAGAAACCACCGGAAAAGCATGTTGATGTGTTTTGTAGATGAATTGAGGGATTTAATTGGATTGAAAGGGGTATTTGGGTATTTTTCATGGTGAGGGCATTTTAGATATTTGATATTATTTGTTTATTATATTTTGTAAGTGAAGGTCATTTGATCAAAAAACATTGAAGAAATGTTATTTTACCAATATCATTGTTTGACTATGTTTTTTTTATCAAATCCCCCTATATTTTTGGGGGAATTTGCTAAAAATCATAGTCAAACAATGTTATTGGTTATATAACCTCCCTTCAATATTTTTTGAACAAATAGCCTTCAACTATTAAGCACAATAAACAAATAATGTCAAACGTCATAAATACCCTCATTATTGGAAATGACCCTAACACCCATATCAATCCAATTAAATTCTCCAATTCAATTTTTGGTCCCCAAAATCACAGTAACCCGATTTTTTCTCTTCAACCATTCCTACTACTCTAAAATCTTATTCTTTATTATATTCTTCACCTATTTGGATATCCTTTGAACATTTATCATCTATATTGAAAGATCTCATTTAGATTTGAAGAAAGAAGAAAAATAATTTTAGAAATCTTATATAAATTGTACATTTATTATTGAATAATATTTAAATTGGTGTTGTTTTTATACTTAGTATTTTTTTTTCGTTTTCTGCAACTATTGGATGGTAATGACACTGCAACTGTTATCCAAAATGTAAAATATCACTCCAGTCATTTTTCGCTACGTAAAACGGTACTATAGTCGTTATCTATTGTGATTTGATTTTTTTCAACGAAACAGTCTCTAATAATGAACTACTGGCGTAAATAACATAGAAAAATTGACCATGTCATAAAGAAATATTGAAATGACATAGTTTTTATATTATCGAGATGGTGAAATCATAAGTTATCCTACTCATATATGTCGACTAAATTAATGAGCAAATCTATCAACTTTTGTACATGTCATGTGCATATCACAACATAAATAAGTACAACTTATTATTTTTTGGGGACATGTATGGATCATAACTATTTATTGTCATGTTTACACATGTAACAGCCCATGTGTCGTTTTCATGTCTAGTAACAACACTTGTACCGTTCAGAAGTTTTTACCTATATTTAATCATTTTCAATTAAATAACCTCTAATAACGGAGTCCATAATGTATGTAATATAGAAAGGTTGACAATATCATAAAGAACGGTTGAAATAACATAGCTTTTATATTATCGAAATGGTGAAAGCACAACACAAGTCATCCTACTCATAGGCGTCGATTAAGTTAATGAACACATTACTTAACCTTTGTACATTTCATGTACATATTATAATATAAACAAGTTTCACTTATTATTTATTGAGATACGAATGGAGCGTGACTATTTGTATTCGTTTTTTTTAAAAGAATGATACAAGGGTCGTTTTTTCTCAATAAAGGAACTTATGTCGTTCCGTTGAATTCTCCAATATTTTAATTTACTTTCAAGACGAAGACATCAAGCATTGGATCATCTAACATAAATAAAATGAAAAAAGTTATTCACATGATAAAGAACGATTGAAATGACATAGATCACGTGATATCGAATTGGTGAAATCGTAAGTTATTCTACTGATTAATTAAAATATAAACAATAAGCATATCTCTCGGCTTGTGTACATATCATGCTCATCTTACAAATTAAATGAGTTCAACTTATTGGTTCTCGGAGTCGTGAACAGGACATGGCCGTTTTATAATCGTGTTTACAAGTAGAACGACCCATGGGTCGTTTTCTTCTCAGTAATGACACTTGTGTCATTCTGTTGATTTCTTCTATATTTTGATTTATTTTTAACTCAAAACTTTAGGCATTGGACCCACTAATGTGCGTAAGATAGAAACGTAAATCACGTGACAAAGAATGATTTAAATGATTGGATCTTATGATATTGAGTTGATAAAAATATAAGTTATTCTACTAGTTCATTATAATATAATTAATGAGCATATCTCTCAATTTTTGTAAATATCATGTCTATCTTACAACATAAATGAGTTTAACTTATTCGTTCTTTAAGCATGGATGGGTCGTAGGTATGTATACTTCTATTTATAAGCAGAACGACACAAGTGTCGTTTAACAGCTCTTGTGTCGTTTTGTTGATTTTTCAAATATTCTCCTTCTTTTCCCAATGCAGCGACCTTAAATATGGATCCCTTAACTTAAGAATGTTAGAAATGTTGATTATGTGACAAAGAATGGCTGAATTGTCATAGATTATACGACATTGAGTTGGTGAAATCACAAGTCATTGTATTGATTCGTTAGAAAATATAATCAATGAGCATATCTCTCAACTTTTGTAAACGGAATGTTCATATTGTAATTGAAATGAGTTTAACTTATAGATTCTCAGAGCATGGATGAGTCGTGGGTACGTATAATCGTGTTTATAGACAGAACGACACAAGTGTCGTTTAACAGCTCTTATGTCGTTATGTTGATTTCGCAAATATTTTGTTTCTTTTTCAACGCAGCGACCTCAAACATGGATCCCCTAACTTAAGAAAGTTAGAAAGGTTGATCACGTGACAAAGAACGATTGAATTGACATAGATTATACGACATTTGAGTTGGTGAAATCACAAGTCATTGTATTGATTCGTTAGAAAATATAATCAATCAGCAAATCTCTCAACTTTTGTAAACGGAATGTTCATATTGCAATTGAAATGAGTTCAACTTATTGATTCTAGAGGCATGGATGGGTCGTGGCTACATATAATCATGCTTATAGACAGAACGACACAAGTGACATTTAACAGCTCTTATGTCGTTCTGTTGATTTCTCAAATATTTTACTTCTTTTTCAACGCAACGACCTCAAACAAGGATCCCCTAACTTGAGAAAGTTTGAAAAGTTGATCATGTGACAGGTTGAATTGACATAGATTATACGACATTTGAGTTGGTGAAATCACAAGTCATTGTATTGATTCGTTAGAAAATATAATCAATGAGCAAATCTCTCAACTTTTGTAAACGGAATGTTCATATTGCAATTGAAATGAGTTCAACTTATTGATTCTTAAGACATGGATGGGTCGTGGCTACGTATAATCGTGTTTATAGATAGAACGACACAAGTGTCTTTAACAACTCTTGTGTCGTTCTGTTGATTTCTGAAATATTTTACTTTTTTTTCAACGCAGCGACCTTAAACATGGATCCCCTAACTTAAGAAAGTTAGAAAGGTTGATCACATGACAAAGAACAGTTGAATTGACATAGATTATACGGCATTTGAGTTGGTGAAATCACAAGTCATTGTATTGATTCGTTAGAAAATATAATCAATGAGCACATCTCTCAACTTTTGTCAATGGAATGTTCATATTGCAATTGAAATGAGTTCAACTTATTGATTCTTGAGGCATGGATGGGTCGTGGCTACATAGAATCGTGCTTGTAGATAGAACGACACAAGTGTCGTTTAACAACTCTTGTGTCGTTCTGTTGATTTCTCAAATATTTTGCTTCTTTGTCAACGCAAAGACCTCAAATATGGATCCCCTAACTTAAGAAAGTTAGAAAGGTTGATCACGTGACAAAGTGCGATTGAATTGACATAGATTATACGACATTTGAGTTGGTGAAATCACAAGTCATTGTATTGATTCGTTAAAAAATATAATCAATGAGCAAATCTCTTAACTTTTGTAAACGGAATGTTCATATTGCAATTGAAATGACTTCAACTTATTGATTCTCGGGGCATAGATGGGTCGTGACTACATATACTCGTGTAGGAGTGGGCTCGGTCCGATTTGGTTCGATTTCTAAGAAAATCGAACCGAACCGAACCGAATACCAACGAATTTTAGAAATAGAACCATTGGTTCCATAGTTAACTGTGGAATCGAACCAACCGACTCTGATTCGGTCCGATCCGGTTCTGTATATTGAAAATGTCAAAATAAAATGTTCACTAATAATAAACTCTAAAAATACTACCAACGTGATACTTTTAACAAAATATAGAAGAACCGAACATACTATTCAAATATTTATTTAGGTATAGATTTACAAAGTGAAAACAAAATAAAAATCATGTAATCAAAATGAAAACAAAATAAAAATTTCGCATCTTATAAATGAAATTATATATTGTAAATAAATTTATTTAGGTATCAATTTACCCAATATTCTAATTTGGCTTGAAAATCAGTTAATCAAAGAATTATAAGAAGAGACAAAGAAAGAGTCAGAGAGAAAAATAAAAGTGTTGGAGTCTTAAATTAAGAAGGAAACTGATTATTTTTTATAAAAATGTTGGAGATTGAGTCATATATTTTACCTATAAAAAAGAAAAAAATCTAATGAGAACCGTCTGGTTCCCGTGGTTCCCATACTAGAATTGGGAACCAAACCGAAATCGATCGATTCTTAAAAATTTGTCCCGAAATCAAATTATTTTTTAGAAGATCTGGAACCGAACCCGCCGGTTCTAAACGGTTTCGGTCCGGTTCTATCGGTTCTGGAAAAAAGTGTCCACTCCTATACTCGTATTTATAGACAGAACGACACAAGTGTTATTTAACAGTTCTTGTGTCGTTCTGTTGATTTTTCAAATATTTTGCTTCTTTTCCAATGCAGCGACCTCAAATATGGATCCCCTAACTTAAGAAAGTTAGAAAGGTTGATCACGTAACAAAGAACGATTGAATTGACATAAGTTATACGATATCGAGTTGGTGAAATCATAAGTCATTGTATTGATTCGTAGAAAATATAATTAATGAGAATATCTCTCAATTTTTGTAAACGACATATCCATCTTGTAGTTGAAATGAGTTTCAGGGTTATCTATACTCGTATTTATAGATAGAACGACACAAGTGTAGTTTTCTCTTCAATAATAGCACAAGTGCCGTTCTCATGGAGAAATTATATTTTGACAACCGTACTTGTATCGTTCTTTTAGAACTTTGCATTTCAAAAACAACAGAAGTGCCGTACTTAATGACATTTTCATCCTCTAAGCAGCACTTATTCCGTTATTTTATAACTTTTCATTTCAATAACAGCACAAGTGTCGTTCTCAATGACATTTCATCCTCAAGCATTGGATCTGTAAAGTACGCGAGAAAAATAAATCACGTGATAAAGAACGATTGAAATAACAGCACAAGTGTCGTTCTCAATGACATTTCAACAAAATAAAAGTAATGAGCATATCTTTTAATTTTTTTAAATGTTAGGTCCACCTTGCAACTTAATTGTGTTCAACCTATTATTTCTTGATTTAAGGGCGATTTTGGCTGCTTAAACTCGTAATTATAGATAGAATGGCACAAATACCATTTTATTATCAGTAACGGCACTTGAGCTGTTGTATTGATTTCTCATTTATTTTCATTTGTTCCCAAAGCTACGACTTTTCGAATTGAACAACTTAAGTTGTGTTGTTCTCACAGTAATAATAGAAGTTTATATTTTAATAACATCACTTATGCCGTTCTCTTAGAACTTTTAATTCCAATAACGACGTTAATACCATTCTCAAAGACTTTTCATCTCAGCAATGACACAAGTGCCATTTTCATAGATAATTATATTTACAAGCATAATGATAGCTACATAGTTCTTATAGACGTTCTCATCTTAATAGAGGCACAAGTGTCGTTCTCATAGATAAGTAAATTTACAATCATAACGGCAGTTGTGCCAACATTGAAAGGTTAGACTAACAATTAATGAGCATATTTCTCAACTCATATTTATAGATAGAACACGGAATGATCGTTTCATTTCAGTAACGGCTCTTGTACCGTTCTATTGATTTCTCCTGTATTTTGATTTTATTCTAGTACAATGATTTCAAACATTGGACCCTTAACGAAGTATAAACATTTTCATGTCAATAACATATGTTAGGGAGTTCATTATTGAATGTTGTTTTGTTGAAAAAATCGAATATATGTGAAACTTTCAGAACGACACAAGTGTCGTTACTGGATACGAAAACGATACTTGTGCTGTTATGTGCATAAATACGAGTATAAGCAGTTACGGTCCGTTTGTTCCTTAAAAATAATAAGTGAAATTTATTTATGTTGTAATATGTACATGACACATACAAAAATTGATAGATATGTTCATTAATTTAATCGACACATATAAGTGTGATGACTTTTGTTTTTACCATTTCAATAATATAAAATATGTCATTTCAATCGTTCTTTGTAACTAGTCAATCTTTTTTGTATTATATACGTTACCGAATCTATTATTAGAGGTCATTTTATTGAAAAAATTAAATTGCAGTAGATAACGACTGTAATGTCGTTTACTTTTCAGACAACGACCGGAGTGATGTTTTGTATTTCATATAGCAATTGAAGTCCTATCACATCCAATGGTTGCATATAATACAAAAAAACACACTAAATACGATAATAATACCAACTAAATATTGTTTAATAATAAAATACAACATAGATGCAATTTCTAAGATTATCTTCCTTTATCCATAAGATACTCAAAATAAATGAAGAATATAACAAAGAACGTAATTTTAGGGTAGTAAGAATGATGATTGAAGAGAAAGAAAATATGTGATTGTAATTTTGAGGATAAAAAATTGAAGAAGATGAAAATAGGAAGAAGAAGAGGACGTTATTTTAAAAAAAAAAAATTAAGATTTTAAGGTGAATTTAAAGAAGAAATGACAAGATGAAATGAGAAAAGTTATATGAAAATTTTGTCATTTTATCAATTAAAATATTTTACACTTTTTTATTTATTTTTATTATTGATCAAAGGCCATTTAACCAAATATATTATCAAGTTACGCTTGGGCCAAATTCCCCCATATTTTTTGAGCAGGCCTATCTCTTCTCCAGCCAGAAGATGGATTTTGAGTTATTACTCTGTCGACGCACACTTGCCCCGGCCGCAAGCACCATGTCCTGATAAAAAGAAGCGGCAGAGAAGCAATACTGGTTTCATTAACCGGTCACGAGGGGTGCGCATTTTAAGCAGAGACATGCCAGTCCCTATTCATCATCCTGTAAGCAACTCCTTCCCACACTTCATCCCATCCTTATCCTTCAAGATTCCGATTATTTACTCCACTGCCATTCGAACAAAAGCTTCTTTAAAATTCCCACTTGCCGAAACCCCAAATTTCCCTTCAAAATCTTGGAGAGGCTTGTGTTTTTCCTTACAGTTACCAAATAAGAGAACCCGTGTTCCTTTTTGTTCCAAGAATGGAATTTTTGAGGATTATACAGATACCCTTTTGTCCAAAAAGACTGAAAACGAGTTTGAAGAGCTCGAGTTACTTAACAAGCCATTTCCAAAGCAAGTAGATGATGGGTCTGCTGAAGAAGTAGGGGAAATTGAACCGCAGAAACCTGATAAAGATGAAGTCTTGGAGACTTTTTACAAGTACTTTAGGCTATCTGACGAAGAAAATGATTTGGAAGGTAGTAAAATTGAGAGTTCTAGTCAGGAGGATTCTAATAAAGTTAGTGTAGAGTATTATGAGCCGAAACCTGGAGATTTAGTGTTGGGATTAGTTGTTTCCGGGAATGAAAATAAGCTTGATGTGAATGTGGGTGCAGATTTATTAGGAATAATGCTGACAAAAGAGGTGTTGCCTTTGTATGACAAGGGGATGGAGCATTTGTTGTGTGATGTGGAGAAGGATGTGGAGGGCTTTATGGTGCGAGGGAAGTTCGGGATAGTGAGGAATGATGAGGAAGTGAATGAGGAACTGAAGCCTGGGAAACCTGTTGTGGAGCCTGGAACTGTTCTTTTTGCTGAGGTTCTTGGCAGGACTCTTAGTGGCCGGCCATTGCTTTCAACCAGAAGGCTCGTTAGGCGCATTGCTTGGCACCGAGTGAGGCAGGTTCTTTTCTCTCTCTCTGTTCTTTACTGTAGAAATTTGATTATATTCAATTTATTTAGTCTGGACAGTTATGATGCATTGGTGTTGGATTTGGATTTAATAATGGGTTAGAATTAAGCAATTATATCAGAATTTTGATAGAAAATATTTGGAATTAGTATTCGTGAAATTGGGTAAGAAATATAATCGTTAATATAGGAAGATGAATGGGTAATGCTTTCTTATAATATCACCGAGTTGTCTAATAGATGAAGTTGCATTTTAGAGTTTCACTAGATTTTGAACGTTTGAATAATGAGAAATTGGACAATCAATTGAGGATACTGGTCCTTGGCTGAGCAAATAAAATAATACTACTTTATTCACTCTTATGGATCAAAAGCTTGCAGTTTATACAGTAGTTCTTCCCATCAATCCCTTCTATTGTGAGTGGACTTATAGTCGTAAGCGGTTCTTTGTCAGGCTCAATGTGCAGCCACCTTTGAATTCATTTGCCACTTACTGATGCATGACCCAGATAGCTGGAGTAGTTAGGAAGATGCTTGGTAATAGTCGGTGCAATTGAACCAAAATTGAAATAAGAATTCAGTACAGCTCCATCCAGATCCTAGATTTCAAATGTAAAGATAACTGATATAGCAAAATCAATAAAAACAATTTTATTTTTTCATTTTTTTTAAAGGGAATAAAATGGAATTTCAAATATTCTTGAATATTATGGAAATAAGTGTATAAACTGCAAAATATCTTCCTTATTTATATTCATAAAAGTTTCGCATTTCTTCTGGATCCTAAAGCACTTTTATCACTAAAATTCAAGATCCAAATGGAGCCTATGTGATGAGCTGATTTTACAAATTTTTAGGCAATCATGGATGCCATAAATTTGAGTTATCACTTAACTTTTCACAGTGACATTGATTGGATGATCCTATGAAAGAGTCAAGAGAGGTTGGTTCATGGAGGTTGTTGGATTATTGATACATCTGGGTAGGTATTTGATGCTAATGTGCTAGTTAGCTTATTTATACAAAGCTTTCACGTTTCATTTTCTATCTTTACGGTTCCAATGGAATTTTTTTAAGTGCACATCTTCTACTGTTCTTGGAGAACTGGCGTGTAAAATTGTTTATCTTGTGCAGATTAAGCAGCTCAATGAGCCAATAGAGGTCAAAATAACCGAGTGGAACACTGGTGGTCTCCTTACAAGAATAGAAGTACCTCTCTCTCTCCCTCTCCCCCCCCCACCTTCGGATAGTAACTGTGTTCCATACATTAGTATAGACATTTCTATCAACTTCTTGTCTGGTCAGTTACTAGCATGCAAAATTAATAACTTGTTTGCAGAGTATATTTCTGAAAATAAATCTGCATTCAGCAAGGATAACCAGCAGAATCTCCTAGCATGTTTTAATCCATTGGCTTGATAAGTAAGGATAAGGCCATGGATTAAAACCAGTATTTTTTTCAAATATGTAAAAACCTAGTTAAGCAGCATTCAAATAACCCCGACCGTTAAGAGAATTTCAAATTCATTTAGGGACCATCTTGGACTATTTCACCCTCAGAAATTTTTATATGGAAGAAGTACCACTGTGTTGACCAAGGTCATGTTTTTGAGCGAAATAACATAGACCCAAATGTCACCTCAGTTCACCTTCCTTGTGAATGATCGAGATGAATAAAGACTAACTATTAGTCATAGCAACTTCTCTTTTTTAGCCTGATAGCGTCCTTGGTAAAAACATCATAGTTATCATAACTAATGGTCAATGTTTCAATATTTTTTGTGTGTTTGCCGATTATCATTCACCAGGTATTCTATTGCCCAGGTATCTCTTGGCTTGTTAAATTTCTCTGCCCATGCATTTGTATATTGTTGCATTATGACATTTAGCCATTTATAATTTATTTCATGATGTGGCAGGTCGGACGGCGAATATATGTGCAAATTACCAGAATAAATGTAGATACCAATGATTTAATACTCAGCGAGAAGGAAGCTTGGGTTAGTTTCTCGCTTTGAATCATCACTTCCTCCATCTTTTTATTTGGGGCTCTTATTTTTCTTAATGGGTATTCTCAATATTAATTTCATTGTTTTACTTCTTTCCTTGATGGTTTTTGCTTGGCTATGCTATGTGATAGGGGATGTTGCATCTACAAGAGGGAACACTTCTAGAAGGAACTGTGAGAAAAATCTTTCCGTATGGTGCTCAGATAAGAATTGGCGATACCAATAGGAGGTATATTAGTACTAAAATATCTGTCACAATTTAGTTTGCCACTTGATCCGATAAGTCACGACATGCTTATTTCATTTTTTTTTCCTTTTTTTTTCCCCTTTCTTTTCTTTTGATGGTAAGAAAAGTTAGATTAATTATTATAGATGTGAAGAAATTTGAAGTCGGATTGTGCTGCCTGCAAACAAATAAATCTGCCTATTCTTCTAATGAAGGAAATACAAACTGCTAATTTTGATTATATGCAAAACTTTGGAAGACAATGTTTTCTTTAGTAATTGTCTTCGTTAAAATGATAAAGTAGAGGAAATTTCAAGGAAATGGTTTGGTTGATACATTTCAATAAGCAGTATGAATGTCATACTTAACAATTATTTGATAAACTTAAATTTCTGGTTTGTTTCTGCTATTTTTCTGCACAAACCTATTCTGGTTCATCGAGTATACCAATCAACCAAAGGAGGACTAAATCTTGCAACCTCTTATAATCGGTTGGAAAAGTTAACGCTAAGCTAACTCATGGTCATATTTTTCTAAAGTTAATGGATAGTTTTCACTTCCTTCCTTACTTTGTTATCATTTCTTCTGAAGAGTGGATAAAAAAATAAAATTTTTACAAATAGATAATCAAGGGCATTAATTTAATTGTGTACAGCTGAAAATTCTTTCCTGCTGTCCTCTTTGTGATTACTTGAATAACCTCCTCATTTTCTTATCCTTTTGTAGTGGATTGCTGCATATTTCAAACATCACCAAGGGCAGAATAACTTCTCTCACCGACCTGTTTGCAGTTGATGAGAAGGTTAAAGTTTTGGTTGTGAAGTCCATGTTTCCTGACAAAATTTCTCTCAGGTACATTGATTCTCTCTTGTTCAATGTGTTTGCTAATGATGCTAGTTTACTTGGTACAGATGTTAAGAAGTTAGAATAGATAATTGATTCTGTTAAAGATTTTGGATTTTTTAAATAGAGATAGAGGCTATATTGCACGGACAAGGACACATCGACTTGTGATTTTTCAAAAAACGTAGGACGAGGACACGTTATTTAAATCTTTAAAATTGTAGATTAATATATTCTATATTTATGTAACATATTTATGTCTTAATGAAATTAATTCTGTCCTTAGTTTCGCTTTGTTCATGAAATCTTATAAATAGGCTAAGTAGGTATTTGTTATATTGAAATAACTTTAAGTTAAACTAGATATTAAACTGTCAGAGTAAGGAAAAATATTCATGCATTTCCGAGGATTGTTGATGACAGACGTGACATGACACATGTTGGACATGGACGCACAACACCGGTAGGAGTGTCCGTGCAACATTGGGTAGAGAATATGTTGAGAGCAGTACAAGTCTTGTTAGTGATAATTAATGTAACATTGCCGAAGTTCATTTGAATAGTAAAATGATATAATACTGGGAAGTAAAGAAGTAACAAGTGTAGGCCCCATAACATTGTGAATTCTCTCCTTTTTGAAGGGGAGGGCGGGATATCTCGACTTCCTCTTATGCTTGGGATTTGATTCTCCCTTGTTCCGTACTTTTAAGAATTCCCATTTTGCAGATATACCAATTTATTTTTTCAAATGTAGGTTGCCATGAGAATTACTCAAGTAATTGGGGCATTTTATTTGCAGTTTCCTGAATGTGCTTGCTCTCTCAGCGAATTCATCTTAACAGAGTCAATTGAACAATCAAAATGCATTTTATATCTTGAATTTTTCTCTTGCTGATTCCAAGTAGTTGCTACATGAGTGCTTATTTCCTAATTAGATTTATTTCTTATGTTATGCAGTATCGCTGACCTCGAAAGTGAACCAGGTCTATTTTTATCGAACAAGGAGGTACTTAAAATTAAGTAATTCATTTCACTTGCTCAATATTTTCCATATCGTAACAATCCATTTCACTTCCATATCGCATATTTTCCCCTTTTGTTGCAGAAAGTATTTTCTGAAGCGGAAGCAATGGCAAAGAAGTACAGGCAAAAAATTCTAGCTATATCAGCAACCCGCAAAGTGGAAGCCCTTCCCACGGATGGCTTACCTTTTGAAAATGAAGAGACTTTGTATGCTAACTGGAAATGGTTCAAATTTGAAAGAGACGATGCCACAAATCCATGACATTGCCGTTTGAAAAAGAAAGGGAACTAAAGCTGCAAAGGAGGATTTTGGACGTGTTACTCGTGCTTCTTCCTCCCTGAGCTGCTCCGATCAATGCTATAAGTACAGAATTTTGTTTTTTTTTCCTAATTGGTTATCTCGGCTAAAAAGGATACGGACTTGACCAAAAATCGATTGGTTTTGATTCGGTCATGTCATTTTATGCTTAAAAAATAAATTGTAAATTATAAGTCGGACGATTTTCTTTGTTTACTTCCATGCTTTCAAGCGACAAATTGTAAATTATGCTCTCTCCCTCGGTCGCTCCCTCTCTCCTGAAACACACCTGGCTACCAGCCCTTCCTGGGATATTTGAAAAAAAACCACGGTGTCAATAGGCAGTAAAATGATGACTTATTCAACCTTTAACTTAAAAAATGAACCTTCCTATTAATTTTTCCTCTTTATGCACGTCCTTCCTTAAACCTTAGTCGTTTAGACCAAATAATTTTTTCCATAAGCAATTATTTTACATTAGTACTAACTGAATTGTTTTATATATAACATGATTAATTCAGCCCACTTTGCCTTTCACAATCCCCTAAGCTGCCTCCCTCCTATTATCATTAAATTATACATTTCCCAATGCATATATGTACCTTTCTCCTTATTTTTCTCTTATATTTTTATTTAGATTTAATCTTCAATACGCCACCTCGCTTACAAATTAAGCTCTTGTTTGAGCCCCATTATTTTGGGGAGAATGAATTTTTGAATAGTGTATTGATGAGAAATGTGTGGTTAAAAAAAAGGAAAAGTTTTGAATTTGCATGTAATATTATTTTAGTGAAGAATGTGTGGTTGAAATGATGTCAAAATACTGTTAAAAATGAATTTTTCCAAAAGAATGGGGTTCAAACAAGGGCTAAATTCAAAAATCTCACATGTTAACCATATTTTATGAATGGATAGCAATAAGACTTGAACGTGAGGTGTTTTAATCTTCAATAGTCAATACGCCACCTCGCTTACAAATTAAATTCAAAGGTCTTACATGTTAACAATAGTTTATGAATGGATAGCAACAAGACTTGAAGGCGAGGTGTTTGATATTTTACTTTTTTTCTTATGAATTCTTATAGCATATTAAAGATGAGCATGAATTTATATATTTTCTTAATTGTAACTTGAATGTTCGGCAGTCTTTTGGATGTGAAATACTATTGGATGGAATACTTTTTATTGGCATTGGAAGCACAGTCTCTTTACATGAAAATTAAAATCATTTTTCGTCAAATATTTTGTTAGTGTACAATTTTTACAAGTAATTTATCACAAGACTTGAAATGCCAATATTACTCCCATTGCAATTTAGTTTCAGCTCGGAAAAATCCCAAAATAGATATCAACCCTTTCTCCTCTCAAAGAATCACTTAGATTCACTCAATCACAAAGAAAGAATAACCCCAAATCATAAAAGACTTCAAGGGAAACACAAAGAAGACTAAGGAGAAGACCACCAGAAAGACGGACTTTCTACAAAGTTCAAGAGACGGAAAAATGAAGTGAATTCACTAGGGCAACCCAAGAGACATGTATTTATACAAAAGCTCATCCACCGTTGATATCAACTTGAAGATCCAACGTCCCGGAGTAGCACACGTGGCCTATAGTTTGGGCTTAGGTTCTTGGGCTTCAACAATTGTATTATCGGGCAATGGGATGTAGTATCTAAAATTTGGGCCAAACCCAATTTTTCATCATAGCGCAAATTATTTTTGGGTTCAACCAAAATTGGCATCACAACCCAAACACGCTGAAATTAGGCCGGTTAACAGCAATTCAATTTCTATTCTCGAACACAAATAGACTCGCTGGTTGCATCCCACAACAACTTGCCAATCTTTCTTCAATAGAAGTCCTTCTTTGCACTCAAGATAATCTCCTGAACGGGTCAATTCTGTCCCAACTTGGGTCTTTAGGCTCTCTCCAACATCTAAGAATCGGTGGCAATCCGTATCTAACCGGTGAAATTTCTTCACGATTATGCCTACTTACCAATCTCACAACATTTGGTGCTGCTGCCACTGGACTCTCTGGCGTTATCCCACCTACCCTTGGCAACTTGATCAATCTTCAAACATTGGCACTTTATGATACAGAGGTAATTGGTTCAATACCGCCAGAATTAGGCGAGTGTTTGGAGTTAAGGAACTTGTATTTGCACATGAACAATCTCACTGGTCCTATCCTTTTTCAACTGGGCAAGTTGCAAAAACTCACAAGCATGCTTAGTTGGGGGTAATTCCCTCTCAGGGACTATCCCCTCTGAGCTCTCCAATTGTTCATCTCTTGTTGTTCCTGATTGTTAGGTCTAAAAGTGTAATTGGCGATTCTGTTGATAAAACGGGCTAAATTGTATAACTGTAAAAATCATGGACTTAATTGAACATTGGTGTAAAAGTCAGGGACTTAGGGTGCAATTTGTATAGATGAGGTAAATTAGTGTTCGAGTCATTGAAAGAGTCCAAGATGTCCAAGAAGATCACACAAGATCATCGGAATGCAATTGGAAGTCTAAAGGATATCAAAGAGCATCACAAATTATGTTCCGAATTTTCAGTCATAACTTGTAACGCATTTTTCACATAGAAAACATTGGAATTTGGACAATGCTACTTCTACAAGAATTGTAGCCCTTTGAGTTATTTTTTCAATGCAACTTGAATCACCTCAATCAGACATCAGACGAAAAAGTTATGATGAAAATATTGATGACTGCTCACAGTCGCTCGCTTCTCGTTGGCATTTGACTCGAGCGAAAAAAACAGAATACCTCTTGCTTGATTCTCACTGGCTCTCGCTTGAGCGACACTCCTATGTGCAAAAACTCTATTTCATGCTTTTGAAGTGTTTTACTCGACCCATACCACCTAGATACCTTCAAATATAAATACCCAATCCCTAGGACGAAATTTGAGAGGTTGCTACATTATTCTTTCATTGCAAAAGATATTCATAACACCTTTGAAGAGATCTAAGGTGCAATTAATTGGAGATTCCATCTGCATCAATCTTGTGATCCGACAACCATTGTTTTGGGGAAAAACATTGAATCTGCATAACCCAAAACACCTTACTTTCTTAATTTATTGAGGAAGGGATTCTCTCATTGGAGGATTAATAGAAGTGGATTGAGGCGCAGTTACAGGCACAAGAACGGGTGGTTCTTGGTGTTCCACTTGGTGATACAATCAGTTAAGGACCAGGAGGTTGTAGTGGACAGCAGATTGGACTGCAGGAAGTAGATCGGGAAGTCTAGCAGAAGGTTAGAAGTATCTACAGCAGTAGATCGTGAGACTGGAACAGTGGGTCTGATTGGTACGGAGTTTGGTATAACTTGTACTTGCTGAATTGGTATAGTGAAGGTAACTGACTTTGTCCTGGAGTTTTATCCACGTTGGGGTTTCTTTGTCATCATATTGTTTGTTATTTACTGTTTTCCATAATATACAAACTACGGCATTCCAACATAGTTTAATTCACTTGTATGATTAATCACCTAGACAACTAATTAAAGTGACTTGTTGCTTTAGTTAGATTAATTCCGCACGTAAGGTCAAATTGGTTAAAATGAAATCTAGAACGTAAAAATTTGACATTGCAACCCGTTAGGTAACTTTTCAAGTAGTATCTAGAGCGTTCCTAGATTTTTCATTGATGTTTCTGCAAATGATTTGTCAGGTGAAATTTCTGGCGATTAGGGCAACTATTGGTTCTTGAACAGGTTCACTTGTCATCCAGATTCTTTCATTTCCA
The DNA here is from genome assembly GCF_002742605.1 of Olea europaea var. sylvestris. Lineage (NCBI taxonomy): Eukaryota > Viridiplantae > Streptophyta > Magnoliopsida > Lamiales > Oleaceae > Olea > Olea europaea. The sequence continues at coordinate 2,407,153 of NC_036250.1, forward strand.
TGGAAAGATCATTTCCTTAATGTAATCATGGGCTACATATCGAGAGAACTGAATAACTGGACTAGTTTAACTACTCTTCAGCTCGATAAGAACCAATTATCAGGCCCTATTCCAATGCAGATTGGTGAATTGAAGTACTTGCAGAGTTTTTTCTTGTGGGGTAATTTTCGGGAACTATACCATCGGCTTTCGGGAATTGTACTGAGCTTTATGCACTTGATCTCTCAAGAAATAAGCTTACAGGATCAATCCGGGACGAGATTTTCAGTTTAAAGAAACTGACCAAGCTGTTGCTGTTGGGAATTTTTTTAAATGGAGGATTACCGTGTAGTGTAGCAAGATGTCTGTCTCTAGTAAGACTGAGATCGGAGAAAATCAGCTTTGGGGTCAGATTCCAAAGGAGATTGGACAACTGCAAAATTTGTATATGAACAATATTTCTGGTGGTTTACCTTCTGATATTGCCAAAATTACATTTCTTGAGCTGTTGGATTTGCACAATAATTATATAACAGGTGATAGACTGCCTCAGGTGTGGGCCTCTGTTAATTTTGAGCAGTTTGATCTTAGTAGAAACAGCTTCACTGGTGAGATTCCATGGAGTTTTGGGAATTTCAGGTACTTGAACCAACTTATCCTAAACAATAATATGGTCACTGGAGAAATTCTCCATTAGGAACTTGCAGAAACAAACTCTTCTTGATTTGAGCTTCAATAGTCCCTCTGGTCCAATCCCGCATGAGATTGGTTATTTGACAAGTTTAACAATCAGTCTTGATTTAAGCTCAAATCGATTCACTTGTGAAATCCCAGAGACGATGTCAGGTTGACATAGTTGCAATCACTAGACCTCTAGCAGAACATGCTACATGGAAAAATCACAATTTTAAGTTTCCTCTTCCTTGAAAATTTCGTACGACAACTTTTCTGCTCCAATACCCGTGGCACCTTTCTTTCGAACTTTAACCTCGAATTTTTTCCTTGAAAATTCCTGCCTCTGTGAATCTCTCGATGGCACTACTTGTTTTTCGCATTTGATGCTAGGAAAAGGATTGAAGTCTGCTATAGCTTTGGTTGCTGTGATTTTGGCTAGGAAAAGGATTGAAGTCTGCTATAGCTTTGGTTGCTGTGATTTTGGCTTCTGTGACAATGGCAGTTGTGGTTACCTGGATTCTAGTGTCTCGGAATCACATATATGTAATCGAGAAGTCGGGTTTGTCCAACTCATGTGGAGAAGAGGATTTTTCTTATCCATGGACTTTCATCCCGTTTCAGAAGCTGAACGTCACTATTGAAAACATCTTGAATAGCTTAAGAGATGAAAATGTTATTAAAAAAGGCTGTTCTTGGTCGTTTACAAGGCGGAGATGCCAAACAGTTAGTTGATTGCAGTTAAAAAGCTTTGGAAAACAAAGAAAGACGAAGATCCAATAGACCTTTTTGCTGCCGAAAATTCAAATTCTTGGACGCATTAGGCACCGGAATGTATTGAAGTTACTGGGACATTGTTCAAATAAGTGTGTTAAGCTGCTACTCTTCAACTACATACCAAATGGAAATCTTCAACAGCTTTTGCAAAACAACGGGAACTTGGATTGGAAAATGAGGTATAAGATTGCGGTTGGATCAGCTCAAGGTCTTGCTTATCTTCATCAGGATTGTGTACCCACGATTCTTCTTAGAGATGTGAACTTCAATAATATACTTTTGGATTCCAAATATGAGGCGTATTTTGCAGATTTTGGACTTGCAAAGCTAATGAATTCTTCAACTACCAACAAGCAATGTCCCGATTTCTGGTTCCTATGGATATATTGCACACCAGGCAAGAGTTATTTAACTTCGGTTTCCTTTCTTTTATTATTGTCTATAATTCTAGTGTTATTATCTAACCAAGTTGGTTTGATGACTAATATTGCAGAATATGGATACACCTTGAATATAACAGAAAAGAGCAATGTCTATAGTTTCGGGTGGTTTTGCTCGATATATTAACTGGACGTAGAGCTGTTGAACCTGAGAATGGAGATGGCTACACATAGTAGGTGGGTAAAGAAGAATATGGGAAGTTTTGAACCAGCTGTGACAATACTCGAGTCAAAGCTTCAAGGTTTGCCAAATCAGACGGTGCAAGAAATGCTCCAAACGCTCGGAATAACTATGTTTTGTGGGAATTCATCGCCTGCTGAAAGACCAACAATGAAGGAAGCGGTGGCACTTCTTATGGAAGTGAAGAATCCACCGGAGGAAACTTGGAAAACTTCTCAGCCCTTAATAAAACAGTCCTCAAATCAAAGCTGATTCTTTTTGTTTGGTTGTTTATGTTGGGAATCTACTTATACATGCACAGCGGAATTTAAAATAATTTTCGATTCCCACCAAGAATCACCTTTGTGTTTAGATAGAAATTGTGATAAGATTGTACCTTTTCCAGATCTGCAATCCTTTTGCTTTTCTTTTCGTTCCACAACTTTGATTCGCCACTACAGCTGTCCAATTGTCCAGCCTCCAACGGTGATCCACACAGAGAATATGATTGCAGCCTCTAGGGTTTTCTCTTGTGCTAGCAAGAATAATGAAAACCTTATGGACCTCAAACCCTAATTATGTATTTATATAAACCCAAATAGGCTCGGCCCGGTCCGGTCCAATAATTAATTAATCCAATTAATTAAACCCGGTACGTGAATTAATTAATCCAATTAATTAATTCGAAAATATAAATAACAAATCCAATTAATTAATTTATCCAACGATTGTTAAATTAATCAATTAGCAATTTGCAATCTTCCAATTCTCTTTTATGTGTGACCCATTAGGTTCCCGACCACGATGCCTAACGACGTGAAATATTATTTTGATCTAATCAAAATTGATAAATTAAAACACCCCTTTTAATTTATCGTCAATTCACATTCGCCGTCCCTGATTGACATCTAGCAATGTGTCA